>NW_017257356.1:173206-181872 GCF_001594055.1 Mycetomoellerius zeteki | reverse complement strand
CGTCGTATGACGAAAATCGGATGCAGTGTGAATCAGGCATATGTCATATCATGCCGTATGTATGTGGGGCACGTGTGATACTGAAACTGAATAGGTTAGGTTGTTAGGTAGCGATTTGTTTGCAAACGTGGACGCAATCTCTCCGCAAGTTTGAAAAGTTAGAAACAGATCCAAGTGAGAGAACGAAAAGCAGAATAAAAGAAAGAGATGGGCAAGTTAGCTCCTCGTTTGGCAAGTAGAAAGAAAGCGAAGCGATGGGCGAAAGGCCAGAGCTCGAGTTCCAACCCGGTGACTACGAAGCACCGCGAGCAAGCGACTGGCATGTTTTTCAAGAATTTTTCCAGCACGCCAGGCATCACGAAGGAGGACTTATGGAAGCACGACGCTATCCAAGGTATTCAGCCGCATTTCGCCAAGCTCGACATAGACGAGGATCAGCTCGAGGAAAGTACCATATATGAGACGGCGAATACGTATGACACGTTCGCCACTAATTACAGCAATTGTTCCAACCTTTCGTTTGACAAGTTCCTCAGTCATTTCCAATCGAGCTCGATCGTACACAAGGAGATGCTGGCAGTGCTGGCAGCCGTCACCGAGATTATCAAACAGAACGGTGGTAACGAAAGCTCGACAGAGTACTTTGCTGCGTTAATGAGCACTTTGGAAACGGTGGAGGATGACACCTCTGTAGCCGCCACGCTGTCTCTGCTCGGAATGTGCCTGAGAACGGTACCGAAAAACGTACTAAATTTGCAGTTTGGTCCGACGAGTCAAGCCCTCTTTCAGATTCTATTACAGTATGTCAACAGCGAGAACCATCTTATTCTGCGACATTGCATAGGCTGTCTTTCGGTGTTGTTGAGAGCGCAGGAGGCTGCTGTTTGGGTGAATTCCTCGACAATGCAAGTACTGGACGCTATATTGTCATTTATCACTCATGCCAAGCCCAAGCTACGCAAGTCCGCCCAGCACGGGATATGCGCCGTTCTGAAGGACAGCGACATAATGAAGAGCGAGAAGCCACCGACTCACCATCCGGCTGCAGGACAAGTCGCGACGCACTGTCTCAAGCAACTTAAGGAGCCAGGAGCGTCGCAAACCACCTTACTGCACATTCTTACGTTGTTGAAAGATATAACGCATCAGCTACCAAAGTCGGACGTAAGGGCCATCTGCGAACGTCTGTTGAGTATCATGACTTTGAACAATGTATTGATAACATCGTGTTGCTTGCAAACGTTGCATGGATTATTCGTCATGAGGCCGTCGGAAGCAACATTACCTTTCTCACGAAACGCAAATATCATTAAAGCCCTTTATGATTATCAACCGTCTGCGAACGACACACAACCGACTTTGGCGTGGTTGGCCGTCATGCAGGAGGCTCACTGCAACCTGGTGGCGCACCTGGCCTTGTCAAGATCGCCTCCCGACGTCTTTTCGACATTCGACTACGTTATACCGGAAACGCTCAACAGGTGCATTGAGCTCTTGCTATCGAACAAGATGGAGATTGTCACTGGTGCGTCACATACTGTCAAAATCATTCTGCAGGAGTGTATAGTGCCTCTTTGCGAGAACGAGGAGCGAATCGGCAAGTATGAACCCATCTTGAGGCGCGTAGTCGAGATAATGCACAAGATTCTGAGCTATCAGTACATCGGAGCTTGGCGTCATGTTCTTCACCTTACAGCCGTGCTCTTCCAAGTTACCAACAAGCTGAAGCTCCAGGAACTCATCAACATTGTCAAGACCCTGGGAAATTTGCGAGAATTTCACGATTTCGAACACAATCGTGACGCGGAGTACGCCATTGGAGCAGCGATTCGGGCTATGGGGCCTCGAGTAGCGTTGGATATCTTCCCTCTTCGAATCGACGAGAATACGATAAATCTCAAACAGAGTTGGATAATTCCGCTATTGAAAGACTGCATAACTGGTGGCACCATCGCCCTCTTCAAGGACATCCTGCTGCCACTTGCTCTGCAGTGCGAGGAGCAAGCTAAAGGATCTCTCGCAGATAGGAAGACATACGAGTTGTTAGTAACGCAGATCTGGTCAATTTTACCGAACCTATGCAATGACGCCAGCGACGTAAAGGATAACTTCAAATTTATCGCCAAGGTGTTGGGTACAGCTATCAGCGACCGGAGAGACCTGAGACCATCTGCGATGATGGCTTTGAGAAAGCTGATCAACAAGGCCACCGAACGAGACAACACTGATGATATCGCTGAACTTGCTCGCTTCGCCAAGAATTATCTACCGATTCTCTTCAATCTGTATACGACAAAGCCAAATGGCACGGACGAGGAGGGAGCGCGTCTCGCCGCGTTCGACACGATCAAGATTTACATGACGATCGTGAACAGCGATTTATCGAACGAGCTGTTTGATCGTGCGCAAAGCAAGCTCAAAGAGCCCGATGCAAACGACTTCTTCAAAGAGAGCGTTTATGATCTGACGAGAGCGTTGATCGGTTATACAGATGTCACTAGGTTGAGCAAGTACTATGATAAATGCGTGCTGGTCCTCAAGGATGATACTAAGCGGAAGGAGCAGAAGAAAGCTTATCGTTTCCTCGAGGAGATATGCAGTAGCGAAAGAGAGGTTTGCAAACAGTTCCTGCATCACCACCGACGTCAGATTCAAAACACGCTGATATCGTCGGCAACCAGCGTGATTAAAACGAGCAGAGGAGTGCGTCTGCGATGTCTGACGCATCTCGTCAGGATACATCCGCAGCTCGAGAAGACCAAGTTCCTCGAGGCCATCGTGCCGGAAGCTGTGCTCTGTGTTAAAGATATCAACGAGAGGTGTCGCGAGGCGGCGTATCAGCTGCTCAATATAATTGCTGAAAGATTTCTCAACAATTCCGAACATCTCAAGGACTACGTGGATATGCTAATGGTAGGCTTGGGCGGTGAGCAAGCGTACGTTAGCGCTAGTCTCCTTGCTCTCGCGTCCATCACTTATCATCACAGCGGTACGTCATCTCTGAGTACGGACATCATCAGCGAGATCTTGGGATACGCTTGCACGATTCTCACGAGCCCCACGAGAGAGGTAGTCGAGTCCGCGTTGTCCTACGTGAAGGTATATATCAACGTGATGCCGTCTGTCGTGATGGCACCAACATTACCGCGGATAGTCAATGCCCTGTCGGGAATGAGCGAAGACTGTAAGCGTCACTTTCGACAAAAAGTACGAGACATCTTTACCAAAGTAATAAGAAAGTACGGTATAGGGCCAATATCGAATATGGTACCAGCCTCGGATGTCATCCTGCACAAGAGACTGAAAAATATCAACAAGATAGAGAATGCGAAGAAGAAGAAACGAGAACTCGAAAGAGCGAGGAAGCTGCAGGAGCGAAATAGCGACGAGGAATTTGACGCCAAGAGGAGACCTAAAAGCGTAGAGGAGATATTGGCTGATAGCGATGAGGAGTTTGAAGTCACGGAAAACGAACTAGAAAAGAAGAGGATAATGCCGAGAAAGGACGCTTGGATTCAGGAGAGTGAAGATAACATAGTCGATCTTGCAGATCCCACAGCTGCTAGAAACATCACAAGTTGGTCACTCAATTTTTTTCTTTGAACTCGTCTTTCTTCGGTCGAAAGAAGAATCAAATTTTTAGAATTTTGTCGATCGAGAGTCGATTTTGAATTTCGACATACAATACATTCTCTCTATTTCCTTCGTCTACAGACAAAACTAGAAAGAAATCAAGAATAAAACTCACATAAAAGTTCCTAACTAACGTTAATATCTTGCTGTAATTAATCTTGTCTTGTTTGCATGCTTTAGCTACACAACCAGGTGTACGGAATCCGAAGATTCCAGTGAGGAAAACAAAGGATCGTGGCTTTGCGACTGCACCCGATGGTCGTCTCATCATTAAGGATGATAATGAGAGGGATAGTGATGCAGAAGAAAAGAATAAGAAGAGAAAGACTCCTTTCCTTCAGAATGATTCAGAAGACGATTACGGTAAATGTTTTGTAATTATTTTGTTTAGACATGGAAAAAAGTTTATGTATGGAGAGATATATATTTCTATTTTCTGCAAAAGTCGAGGATGACGTATCGGTAGTGACCGCAAAGACCGCCGGCAAAAAACGTAAATATAGCGAGAATGCGCTGGATGTAATGAGTTTGAAGAGCCAGTCAACGTCAAAATATCGAGGTAAATTTACAAATTTTTTCATTAAAGAAGTTTTTTTTATTTTGTACAATTAAAAATGTTTAAAGACAATCTATAAGAAATTTAAGACGATATGTTTGACAAATTTGATATATGAGAAATTGAACTCACGATTAAGCGACTTCTGTAATAGCGTTGGTTATATTACAATGATAATAAAAAACATATTCTTGTAATGATTATTGTAATAAATGATGAATGATTTGTTACGTTAGATAATAATATTTTGTATCAACTTTCTGCATGTCTCTTTAATTTCAGCTGGAGGCTCGGGTATTCATCGATCGTTAAAAATGAAAAAGGTAGACAGTGAATTCGGTTCGGAGTATCGTGCGACGAAAGCTAGGGGAGATATTAAGAAAAAGGGTAAACCAGATCCCTACGCATATGTACCCTTGACGAGGTCTATATTGAATAAAAGGTCAATAATAAATATTTTAATCCATCTGTTGTATGTATATGTTACATTCTTCATTTATTGATATATTAATAAATTGAACATTTGCATCTTACAGAAAGAAGAAGAAAAACGCAGGAAAATTCCAGAGCATTGTTTCTGGAGCGAGGAAGGGCGCCCGCACAGGTATGCGGAATAAACGAAGGAAGCGTTAAACACGGATAATAGTCCTAATTATTAATCATATTATTTAACTATATATATATCCTAATTATATATTATGTAATTAAGCATTATTTTCAAATATATTTGAATATAATTACGCCCAATGGCTTTATTTAGATATATGTGAACATATTGAAAGGGTTAACATACCTTTAATCATAATCCTTTGCCGTTTGCTCCAATTATACACAAAGGACACAAAATTTCGGGTTCAGGTGTGCGAGATAACATTTCCTAAATACTGCAATGTATATGGAAGAATCAAAGATTGAGATGTTAGTAATTCTGTTTCCAACGACGGGATATGTCTGCTTCGTATTGAGAGATTGGAAAGTGATGTCCGCAAGTAAATATCATATTATCTTCTTCCGTTATAAGCAAGAGATTTACAGCATCCGAGTTCTGTTTTAATTTAATGTTAAAAAGTTAAGTAAAATACGATGCAAATTTAATCCAACTATTGAATTATATAATTAGTGTAATATAATTAGTGTAAGTTTGTTATTTTCAAAATAACAATTATATGTGTAAAGAATTATAATTTCATGTAAAATTACAGTATTCCAAACTTTTGAGAGATAGTATGTATGTTAGATTGCAGAACTAGCAATAATGATAAAGTACATAAAGATAGACAGCATATGAAATTCATAGTTAATTTAATAGAAATCTGTATATACATATAGACATATAGACTCTAGTATTATAATTCCATGTACTATAAGATATACGATCATTCGTAAATATTTACGATTTTTCGTAAATCTTACGGCTAGCAAGAAGCTATCTATAATAATATTACAGTTATAAGAACTTATAAATTCTTAGATTTCGAGAACATGTTATGAGCCTTACGATTCTGCTTAGAGAATTGATCCATAGATATCTATATATATTTTATTTTATCAAAAAACTAAAATAGTATATTTCTTTTTGAAACGCAAGTTCTCTTAAATGTGGAATGCATCCTTTGTTAGACCAATCGCGCTGTCTTCGTGTTAGTTACAAATTTGCTGGAAAAAAAAGCATTATATAAATTACTTTAAATAATCCAATTATTTGTCACGAAATTATGATACTACAAGATTATATTCATTACTATAGAAAGTTCTAATTTTCACCAATTCTCACATAATGACTTAATTAAATAAAAGAAATATAAAAAGATTTTTTTTAATCTTTTGTTTCATCTTGCCTTTTTCTTTCTTTCTTTCTAAATAAATGAAAAAATTCTAAAATTAATAATTAGTGGTGTACAATAAATTTTATCGCATAAACGTTGTAGCTAAATCAATTTCAGACTTTCAAATTAATGTGCATATTTTCTCATTTGATTCTATACTTTTTGTACCATGGTTATTCGCGAGCGCCCGATCTCTCTCGTCCCATATGGTGAGGCCGTCGCATGCGCAGATTTTCTTCGTATTTTGAAACAATCTGGATGATCTGGCTACAATTCCGCAAGCTAATCTATGAAGAAAAATTTAATGTAAAATAATAAACAATTATCACAAACTTTGACAATAGGAATCATTCCGTACCTAGCTCCGCTATTTCCATTTATCTTGGACTCTGGATTATTACCTCTTCCAAGATCATCTGGATCCTTAGTAATAATAAGAGATCTGCCAATGATGTCGGGTATCTTAAGAAATTTGTCTATCTTCCGAAAAGCAGCTCTGCCAGAAGTGTCAGCTAAGACATTGCCAAGATCACCGACATGCTGTAATGGCAAATAGAATTGTTAAAATACCATAAAATTTAACGTTTATTGTGCAAACGGAGGTAATTTTTGTCCAGACGATTATGAATATTTTGAAAACAAGTGGATATGAGCGTGTCCAATAAAATATTTAAATAAATAATTATCTTCATTTAGAATAGTTAAGGAAACTACATGAACATTTTAATATATTTTTTTTAACCATTTAATCCATTAAAAAAAACATACTAAACATTAACGACCCATGGTTACACTAAATAAATATTACAAAAACATAGCAAGTGTTAAGAAATTTGACCGTTTATATTTACCCTCTTGGATAAATCATCTTCAGGGCTACCGTGTGGTGAATTATTTGGATTAAAGTGTACGCCTACACTGTAATCAAAATAAAATTTATTCAAAGTGTCAATCTAAGTATTTGCTTCTGCAAGTTTTTTTACCTTTCACAGCCATTAGATATATTACCGCATTCATGTACATGCATACCGTGTTCACCAGGAGTCAAACCATCAATTGTACCATCTATGATACATCCCTCTGAAGTTTCTGCAAATCTTATAACCCCTCTGATCAGATTACCTATGCTGTATCCTGAATTTCCACCCAACATCACTACAGCACTTGATCCATCTGTAAAAGATAAATATCTAATTTTAATAATTACAAGTGTATCTTAATTTCTGAGATCCACACATATACATCATGCACACACATATGTGTGTGCTATATATATATATGTCTATATATATATATTGAATGCTTTGTTATTGTCATTTTAAAGAATGAGAGTCCCTTCTAAGCTTATATATATGTATATTTTTAAATATATAACAATTTTCTTTATTTCATTCATAGTTTCTAAAGACATACATTTTTAGAACTGTTAGGAAAAGAAAAAGAATATTATATTGAAAAATGACTTGGTTTGAAAATTGGTTTTTATATTTTATATTTTACGTATTGAATATATATATATGTATATGCATACATTTAATATATAGAATATAAAAATATTCAGAACAAGTTTTCAAATCAAGTCTTTTTCAATATTCCTCTTCTATTTCTGATAATTCTAAAAACATACTTATGCCTTCAGAAATTGTGAATCAAACAGAAAAGATTGTTACAACATATATCAAAAGATAATACATTATATATAACATAGAAAAAATTATTTAAACCTCCGTATCCCTTCAATACTGCCTGCCTTCCTGTTCTTTCGATTCTTTCCTGTATAATGGAGTAAGGTAGGTTTGTTTCAAGGATGACAGTGCCACGTTCTAACGATATATCAACATTCCGGATATCCTTCAGATCTGCTATACTCTTGGAAATTGCATTAACGCATTTCTCGCATGTCATATGTACCGCGAATTCGATCTGCAGAAACAACATATTATAGATTCGACAATATTTTTTTTATTTTTCACTGTCAACAATGAGATAAAAGTTAATTATACTTACTTTCGTTGAAGCCATTTGTACGTAGTACTCTTATAGTCTTATATCAACGTTGATCAACGTGATAAACAATGATAAAGCAAATTTTTTATACGATTACATCGGTCGTCGTATTTCGTATTCAGTCTATCTTTTATCTTTTTTTTTTTAATTTGTTACTAATAATCTAGCCAATTTTCTAGCAGCAGGATCTTCAACAGTTTGTTATTTGACATGTCAAGATCTGTTTGCGTTATTTTAAATTCTTAAAAATTTTTGCACAATGAGATAAACAAATATATCATATGATCAAAATTGACAAATATCAAGTGTCAACTTTGACCACTTGAGGCCTGTTCTTTTTAGCTGAATTTTTGCACCAGTTCATCTTTCTTCCTCTTCTCTTCAGGAGGAAAGAAGAAGAAAAAAGATGAACTGGCGCAAAAGTTTAGCCAAAAAGAACCTTCTGCGGGGTCTACAATAGCAGTTGTAGGGTTTTAAGTCGTAGAAAATTGACCAATCACAGTCGAATATGAGAAGAATAATCAACTATGATTGATCATAAAACGGCTGGCTTGAACGGCTCGTGGAAATGTATCTTAATACGGGGTCTACAATAAAAGTCGTAGCAGTCGTAGGGTCTTAAGTCGTAGAAAATTGATCAATCA
>NW_017257356.1:159293-172551 GCF_001594055.1 Mycetomoellerius zeteki | reverse complement strand
CGCAGCCATTAGCTGCGTTCAGCAAAGAAAGCTGCTTTGCAACTGTTGTAAAATTCTTCAATATGATTGATTCTTGCTTTTGATTCCTTATAGATCTAAATGTATAAACCAATCATATTGAAGAATTTTACAACAGTTGCAAAGCTGCTTTCTCTGCTGAACGCAGCCATTGGTTGCGTTCAGCAGACTCAACAGTTTCGCAACCGTTTTATGATTGTCTGCTGAGATAGGACCATTCTTCTAGATCTAAAAGTATGATCCAATCAGCGCGAAGGAAACTTACAACAGTTGCAAAATAAACGTTCTGCTGAACGCAGCCATTGGCTGCGTTCAGCAGACTCAACAGTTTTGCAACCGTTTTATGATTGTCTGCTGAGATAGGACCATTCTTCTAGATCTAAAAGTATGATCCAATTAGCGCGAAGGAAACTTCCAACAGTTGCAAAACAAACGTTCTGCTGAACGCAGCCATTATATCCGAAAGAGAGTCGATTAGCCGCGAGCTCGGATATCTGCCGTTGGTGGCGTTGCTCTCCTAAGCTTTCTGTTTCTCTCGTGTACTGTCCAATCTCTCGTCTTATCTAACTCCGAAACTGCATACACTTCACGAGGTAATTGACGATAATTGCCACACGCGTCAGTTACGGCAAAAATACGTTATACGCACCAATACGCACGACTAGTTTGTGGTTAGACGTACATATATACATATATATATATATACATATTTATATACGTCTCGCGTGTACATAACACGAGGATTGAGTTTGAAAAAACGATTGCGACATTCCCGGTGGTCCCGCGCGAATAATCTCGTGCTTCGGACACCGTGGGAACATATTTGGGAAATACGACGAAGATGGACGTACCGCGCTCCTTTGAGATATTTCCAGGTAGCTCTTCACAATAGCGCGACGTGACGGAAGATTACTCTCCTCGATTACCGGTTTCGGTGAAAGCTCTTTAACGTTGAGACGATTCGTGAGTTGTCGCTTCGAAAATGTCGGTGACCTTCGCACAACGCGGCAGGCCACCTCCAAATCCTGCCCAGATACAAAAGGTAAAGGAGTTGATTGCAGCTTCGCAAAAAAAAAAAAATTATGGCTATTACGAGCCATTTATGACTGAAAGTTGAGATATGAAACATGGTTAAAGTTGTAAGTATAACTATGTACATGTATGTGTTTATCACGTTTTTTTTTTAGATGCTCGATGAGAATAGCCAACTTATACAAATGATTCAGGAGTATCAAAACAAGGGCAAAGCACAGGAATGCGTACAGTAAGTGATCAGTGCAATGATTTTATGTTTCTTAGGTCTGATTACACCAACGTTACTTTAATTTTAAGCAAGGCTTAAACTCTCCTTTTCTGTTCCTCTATCAGCTTTAAAAAAGAGAAAGAGATTTTTAAACTTTACTTAAAGTCAAAATAATGTTGGTGCAATTGGATCTTAATATTTCAATGTATATTATGTGTCTCCTTTTTTATTCCATTGAGAAATGTTTCTTGTGAAGTGATATTATGCAGTAAGAATGAAAATATTTTTTTTATGATTCAGATGACAATCTTAATCTCATACCAAGTTATTTTTCAATTATATATATATATATATATATAAAGTGTCAAGTGTATATCTAAGAAGATTGTTTAATAACTTTTGTTAAGTCAATTTATAAACTTATTAATTTTAACTTTCAGGTACCAGCAAATGCTGCATCGCAACTTGGTATATCTAGCATCTATCGCTGATGTAAACCAGAATCTTCAGACTTTATTACCTGTAAGTAGCAGATCTAATAGAATAAACAACATGGAACATAATAAAGTACATTCAATTCAACAAAATTGTTATGTTGAATAAAATTTTCATAAAGAATAGCAAAATTTAATTAATTATCTTTTGGTTTCAAGCTACCTCAAGGTATTCCTAATGGTCCTCAACATGCTATGATGAATCCACAAGGGCTTCCAAGTGGTCCAGGTGGTGCAACTGGTCCTGGAGGAGAAATGCCACCAAATACGCAGCCAACAATGCCAATGACGACATTTAATCAAGGTCAACCAATGGCACAAGGTTATCGTGGGCCTGTGATGCCTGGCCAAGGGCCTACCATAAATAGTATGTTATTTTCTAATTTGAATTTTCTCTATATATATTGAGAGAAATCTTATTCTAATTTAAATTTATATTAAATTATAATTACATGTCAAAAAAATTTAATCTGAAGCATAATTATGACTTTATTAGCTCTACAGATTATTGAATATTTTAATCTTTTAATATTTATAGGACCTCCAACTGCACCAGGTCCACAGCAATATAGAGGTCCACAAGGTTATCCTCAGCAACCTTCTCAACAAGGTTATCCTGCTCAATACACTGGTCAGAATCCTGGCTCAAACTACCAAGGTCCACAAGGATCTGCATATACTCCTGGTCAACCAAACCAATATGGACCGCCAAACGCTTCTCAACAGCAAGGATATAATGCAGCGACGCAGCCAAATTATGGTCCTCCAACTACAGTAAACAGTTATGGTCCACAACCAGGTGGTTATCCACCACCGGGCACAGCTCAGCCACCTTCAGGATATGGACCACCGCCGCCAAATCAGCAAGGTTATCCACCTTCAAATGCCTCACAACAGAATTTCTCATCAGGTAGTCAACAACAACAACCAGGACAATATGGCAGTCCTAGTCCACAACCAAATTATCAGCAGCCTCCGTCCCAAGCGCCACCTCAAAACGCATACGCTGCTGGACAACCCGGAAGTTATCCCCCTCCTTCCTCACAGACATACGCGAACAATGTCCCACCGCAAAATTATCCACCACCTCCGACAACTAGCGCGACTCAACCCCCGCAACCTGGGTCGCAGCAAAACGCGGGTCCGCAGCCTAATTATGTTAGCCAACCAAGTCCAGGTCCTGGCGCGACGCAGTACGGTCCCGCCTCTACATCTCCGCCATTTAGCACCTCCTCTGCGAGCAGCAATACTTACGCCCAAAGCAGTCAACCGACAAGCACACCATCTGCCTCGACGCAGACATATCCGCCGAATAGCGGTCCGCCACCAACATCACAGGGCGGAAGCTATGCACCCCCGGTGCCACCGGCTTCCTCTGGATATCCCGTTCATCAAACACCACATCCGACGTCGCATCCCCCGCATCCACCGCCACCGCACACTCAGTCACCGCATCAACCACCGCACACTCCGCATCAGCCACCTCACCAACCAACTCATCAGTCATCCCACCAACCACCGCATCAATCACCGCACCAGCCACCGCAACAATCTCAGCAACAGTCGCAAACAGCTCCGCAGACGCAACAGCAACCGTCTCAGAGTCCAGCTCCGAGTGGATTTCAACCTCCATCTGGTCCACCACAAGGTCCCGCTCCACCACCAGGCCCTCAACAACAACCTGCCTATGGGCCGACTACTACGCAGACATATGTTCCACCGACTCCAGGAGGACAACCACAGGTATTGTTCGAGTACCTTGGCTATATTGACATAGATGATTAGTTTTGAATTGTTCGATTGTTTCATGGCAATTGTGTAATATGTGTGTATATATATATATATATATAATACATGTGGAAAAAGATAAAACATAAATTTATTACTAATATATTGAAAATTATTGAGAGCATTCTGAATTGCAGATTTATAGTCCTCATCCACCACAAGGGGGACAACACTATGGGCATCCTCAATATCCTCCTCAAAGTTATCCTCCACCACCTGCAGGGCAAGGATATCCACAATATCCACCACGACCACCTGGTGGCCACATGCCTCCTCCACCTGGACCACAAGGACCACCTCCACCTAATCAATATGGAGGTTACGGTTATCAGCCACCCACACAATAAATACATCAATAACTCCCAAATTTACATAAAATTTAGATTATTATGGATATTGAAAATATTTTTGTTTACATTTTTAGTTATTTTATTGTATGAGTACGTACTTTCATAATGTAAATTACAATATTTATTTGGATATTATGAATATCTATATTATACAATATTCATAATATTTAAGTATTTTGAAGATAAATCTTCAGATTAGGAGATCCCCCCCAATGACCTCGACCTTGACATATATTGTCATGACCCCGAGTGACCAACAAGTTTTAGCTGTCGCTCGTTATTCGTTAAAAAGTTATTAACAAAAAAGTTTAAAAAATAATCTCTTTTCTGTTATATAAAACAGAAGTTCTAAACGTGTGTACCTCTATAAATTGTACGGACGATGTGGAATAGACCTTATTTTGTTTGAAAAGTTATGTTTTGTATACACTAATAGAAGATATACCGTATGTCCAAAAATTGTATTGAAATGAGACTTGAAATGTTACTTTTTTAAACTTCTTTTGTTAAATTATATAATTATATAAAATATTTTGCGTTGTTAAAGCAGGGAATTTGTTTCATCAGAGCATAATTATGTCCAAAAGTTAGGTTTTATTGATGAACTTTTTTTGTTATTAACTTTGTAACAAATAACGAGTGATGGCTAAAACTTGTTGGAAGTCACTCGGGGTCATGACATTGACAACATATGTCAAAATCAAGGTCATTAGGGGGAGGGGTCCCTAATCTGAAGATTTACCATTTTGAATATTCATATGAACATTTTAGAAGGTTCAACAAAGAATGAGATTAAATTTAAAAATGAATTGTGTAAAGAATTTAATTTGATTTCATCTTATGCATTAGATTGATAATAAGAAAAAATTTAGGACAAAATTATATATAAATTATAGATGTTCCATAAAAAAGAACTCTTAGTTGGATCTACATTATTTACAATTCTTTTAATCTTCAGCATTTATATACATACATATATTTTTCAATATGTGGTGGTATAAATAATTTATGTATAATTTTGTTTTACATTATGTGCGTATATACTACGTCAGAATAGCAAATTTTATTATTATTATTATTATTATTATTAGATATAGATCTCGGTGAAATAAATATGCCAAAATATTCCAAATGGCTTTTAACTCTTGTGGCAAAACTTCTAACACGAAAAGCATAAATTATAGAATATAAGAACACTATTAGGTTTTTGTATAATTTGTTTTATTTTTACAAAGTAGAAAATAATATAGATATTTGTCAGACTTATTGCATTAAATTTCTTCATTAAATTTTTTATGTTTACTTTTATTATTTTGCGTATATTAAAGATGATAAACATCAAATTATATTTTTATCACAAATATATATGTAATTTTTTATTAAGCATAAACAAATTGAAAGTCAAAGAATTATGTAACTATATATGCAATGGTACAAATACCATGTAAGAGTATATATAAATGTTTATTCTTTATTTATATTGCTCTTAATTGATAAGGAAATATTTAATTTCCAAAATGAATGTGAATATAAATTTTCCACATTAAATATTATTTGCAGTAGAATTCGCGATACAATTGAAGAGAGAATATCACAAATCTCGCCTTGTATTTATCCCATAAATATTTTTCGAAAAAGATGTTAATAATTGTACAAATGATGTATCTTATTCAAATTCTCGCGACATAACATTAGATTAAATAAATAAAAAATATATTAAATGATATATATAGAAAAATAGCTAACAGGTTGTATAATACAAGCATTGTAAAAGAAAAAATTATTAAATATTAGACAACTATCTTGTTTTTCAAGTTTAGACTCATGTTTCTTTTTATTTTTGACATAAGCAATTAGTTATAAAATCTTAGTAAACAGATTGTGCATTTGTGTACACCCATAATAGATGATACATGTATGGCAATGTGAATCTGTTAAATTTCATTATATAAATAAATCATAAAAAAATAATGTTAAAAAAGATGTTAAAAACTACAATTCCTCTCGAAGGTTTGAATTCTGAAAATGACACTGACAAGAATGACTAGGTTGTGGTACTTCTTCCATGTTATTTAATACTTCAACTTTACTCTTTAAGCGTTTACTCCATTCCTGAAATATAAAAAATTGTATTATTTGACAAAGATATATATACTCAAGAAAAATATATAAAATAGAACTTTTTCCCATACATGAAATAAAACTGTATAGTAACATAATATATCACGTGGTAATAAATTATCCCTGGTAAATTGTCTGGCAGATTTAACAATTCTCAATCCATCCTCATCATGCTCCTTTGCCCACATAATCTTTTCGACAAGGTCCGACAGGTCACTTTTCACAGGTACATAATGTAATCCAGGTGTAAGATCTTTATAAAAAAATTCATAATACTTGGATTCTTGCTTAAACACCAAAGAATCTCCAGCAAGTAAATATGGGAATCGATAAGCTGCTACTGTGCCATCAATATTCAATTGATATTTGTACTATGAAAAAAAATCAATATAAAAAAAAATGCCAATATGAATAAAATTTTGTTATTTTTTCCTAATAATAAACGTTACTTAATGTTACATATTATCTATATTTTTTAAAACTTGTATATAGCACAATTTCAAAGTTAACATGTATCTTGAAGAACCAAAAAAATTCGATAATATCACAGAATGTGTTTCAAATTTTATGGGCATGCTTTGTGCTTACATCAGATGACACGAGATTAGAATAATGTTGTAGTTATTTCTAAAAGTATATATGTAACTTCGAAAATGTTCATTAAAAACTTGTCTTATTGTTAGTTTTATTTATTTACAGAAAAACTCGGCTTTTATTACCTTAAAAAAATTAAAAAATGATACATGATTTTGTGCAGGTCCATATTTATCTATTTCGTCCCTAAAGAAGAAAAAATTAGTAATGGATACATTGAAGAGTTCCGGATGTTTTCTTGAAATATCTATTAAGTCAAGGCGTTCCCTTCTGGCATCACGTCCACGCCAAAATAATTGCTCAGTCTTGTACTCCCATGGCAGTCCATTACCTTGTACGGAGAGCGTGTCTAACATTACCCTGTTTTTTAGGCATATCATTGCAAATAAAACAATAACTTAAATTATTAGCATTATTAAGGCATGTTATACCTTCCCATCGCTTCTAGAGATGATTCTGTGATATCGTATGTAGGCATAACAATATCTTTCGTACTTTCAGATCCGCACCATGAAAAAATAGGGTAAAGTGGTCCCGAATCAGGAACAAGTGGCCAGTCGCCCAAATTTACGAAGAATTCAATATCTGGCAGCGTCACTTTGCGTGCGAGTGATAGCAATATAGCATCCATAAATATTTTGAAGCCAACGTACTGACCATAACATTGTCTGTAAATCTAGTTTAATTTAGAGTCAACATTTATAAAAAATCATAAATTACAAGTCGGTAACATAAAATGATATTTACTCTGTTAGATTTCAATATATAATGACAAATGCTGACACTGGTTGGTCGATCATATCTTTTGATAATGCTTTGACGTACTTTATCAAAATCAATATTTGAAAAAGGAGATAGATCACGATGTATTTGAGTGTAATTTTGTTGACACTGATAATGATCCAACCAGTTAGTGATTGATGGATTCGGACAGTAACATTCTTCCTCATAAACAGGATCTAAACACAGTTTTTGTTAGATAATATAAAATTCTACAATAAACAAAGATACCTATACCTTTGATCTTTGAATGGGATACTAGTAACTCTTTTTCTTTAATTTTCACTTTAATTTTAACATTAAAACAGGTATTAAAAACTTTGTAGCGCATAATAAAACTTCCATCTTTGCAGTCAAAGATTTGAGTCCATACACGGCACGATGCACCATTAAAGGATTGTCCGTATACTTGTCCAGTAATTATATTCTCACCAGGAGATTTTGTTAAACTAAAAATATAATATAATATAAGACAATATAATACTATCATACACATCATGCATTAAATAACTTATAGAAATATTATTTGTAGATATATATATATATATAATTTGCCTTCTAGAAGCTAAAATCATTTCATCTAATTATTCTTTATTCAGCTTTTATTATGCGATTGTGTAAATCTCAGAATATTATATAAAAATAATCCCTTCTTGGGATTTTTTAAATAAATACTGTTCGTCATTTTCATAAATCTTGAATATTCTTGTTTCATTATTAATCTATAATATAAAATTGTTTGATACTAACTTTCCTCCATGCAAATCGACGAGTTGCAAAAAGAAATATCTTGCACGCATCGTAACTTCTGCTGGTTTCAGTCCTGGGCCCCAAATAATTGTTTTCAATGGATCTATATCAGCGTTTCTTGCTCCCGTACAAATAAGCAACACCAAGAATGTTGTTACCCTCATTGCTTGTTGCAAATATTTAGACAAACACAATAATGTATATTCTCTCGCCTTAGTTAGCAGTGTCTCTGCTGCTGAAAAAAATTGATAATTCGTCGTTTTTTTCTAAAAACTGATCATAACTTGATAGATAACAATTTTTGAATTCTTCATATATTCAGAAACTTTTATATTATACACTTCAGAATTTTTTAGAATTTCTGCATAATTTAATAACTTTTTACAAAATTTCTTGAAATTTTTATACAAATTGGAACCTTTTTTAAAAGTGCTGAAAAAAATTTAATTTTTTTCTGGAATTCTTTATATATCTTGTGAATTCTGAAATATTCTACGATTTCTTATTCTATATAATTTCCGAAAAAAACTTATGAAATCTGAAGAAGTTTAAGGTATTTTTTCAGAAATCTTCATAAATTTAAATTTGAAAAATTTTTTTAAATACGAGATATAAGAATTTTTTACCGAGAAAAGGTTATGGTCATATTTTCCTATGAAATTGACATTTTAATTATCCATTTATTAATTATGCACAAACACAGAAAGTCGTAATGCAACGATTCATTACACCATCGTGCTTGTTTTTCAAACTTAATATTACTTACCTGAAGTCCTAAAATGTAAACAATTGTTTGAACTGATCGTTTTGCAACGATCAAAAGTTCTCTTCGCCGAGATAGGGCTATTCCTCTAGATCTAAAAGTATAATCCAATTAGCGCGAAGGAAACTTTTAACAAAAAGTAAACATTCTCTATTGAATGCAATCATTTATCTCAATTTATTAATAACTCAATAGAATTGACTGATCAATTCGCCTTTGACGGTTAAAAATATAGTCAAAAAGTTCTTTATATTTATTTACAAGTATATAGGCATATCTACACATAAAAATTCGTTTGTGATATTAAACACAATTTCTATTTGATATTTCTATGAAATTCTTTGAAATTTTATAATTTATTGCATACAGTGTTAAACGAGAAATCTAATTACAAATAATTAAACAATATCACGAAATTATTTCTGACAGATTTATATCTGCATGCGATCTCAGAATAATGCTTAGCTGTTACGGGAATGAATGTTGGATACGACAGTTTTTTAGGTTAGCAGAAAAGAAAATTTACTGGCAGAGACTTGTTAATACTGAAGTATATATATTAGTAACATTTATAAATTAAAAAATATTTCATGTATTGGATATATTATATTCATGTATATAATACCTATGAATATACAATTCAGTTTCGATCAGGTTACTCTTTCATAAATATTTCATATAAATAAAGCGTTGAGTTTTTATATGTATAAATCGCAGAATTAATTATATATAATTCTATAATTAAATGTCAACAAATTTGTACAAGTATTTGTTTTTTAATTCATCTATTGATCGATTGCATTATGCATAAATGTAGCTTTTATAGAGTAAAGTTACATTTGCACATAGTGTGATTAATTATTCAATCGATGAATTAAAATACTTATATTACAGCATTATATTATATTATTCGCTGTTGTATAAAAGAAACAGTTGATTTGCAAAAATAGTATGGCGCTACATAGAAGAACCATTTGTGTTCCATATTTTTGCCTCGTACAGATTCTTCCAATCTCAAGGCTTCCAGCCAAGGAAGCTATCCTGTATAACTATCTGCTTGAATATGCTGTTTGTCATGGATTGTACGGGCTTCCGATTTCGTTGAGCCTCCATGATGTATGAGACCTTTCCTCGCGCTTCCGCTCGCGATATGTCACCTCTCAGGCCAAGCAATCTGATGAGATGATCCTCCGTCATGTCGGGATACTTCTCGACCAACGAGTGTAAATCGAGAGAGAGTATCTCCGCGTCCTCGCACCTCAGCACTTCAGCGAGGCGTTTTATTATCTCAAATGGCGAATTGAAGTTCCCGACCTTTGGCGCGATTCTGTCGAAAAAGTTCTTCAGTTTGTCCGCCTCCGTCATTATTTTTGACGTGCACGTTAGGCACTCGTCATAGGTCTTCAGAGAGATCTTTCTCTGTAACATCGCGGATATGTAACGCTTCGCGATAAGATTCTGTGCCTCGGTGATGACATACTCAAAGTTCTTGGGACTCAGGTGATTGTAATCCTGAAAGTAATCCTCTAAAGTGACGCAGATGGTCTCCACCGGAATGGGCGATGATAGCCACTTAGGCGTGATTAAATCTTGGAAGTGCAGCTCCAGATCCAAGAAAGATTCTTGCAATAGAATAGCTGCAGCTTCGTTTCTTAGGTATTGATAATTCGTCAAGAGACTCTCGAATTTCACTGTGACGTCACCAGTAGTATTGGGCACCCAGTAAAGCTGCTTCATCTGCTGCGCCAACTCGGTAAACTGTATGCAGTTATTGACTATCGTGATCATATGATGAGTGAAGTAAGGTACCTGGCTTCTGTCCTCGAAATGCTTTGTTTTAAATTCTAGTATTGCTTGTCTATATATAGATCCATATTTGATCACCTGCTCAATACACAGAATCAAGGCTTGCGCCGTCAAGTCAGAGCTGATGGTTTTTGCAACTTGAAGATTTTGATCAATCATTTGGAATATGATAACCGGCGCGGCAGTGTGATAATATAGCTCCTGGGTGCTACTGTCAGGCAGGACACCGCTCCTCCAATCGAGCTTCTCTGTTTCCAACGTTTTTCTCATCCAATCCTCGTAATTCTGACACATATTTCGCAGGTACTTCTCCTGAAGATCATTTATCATCTCGGGAGTAAGCAGCGGGCCTATATCGGACGTATCAATGTTTAATTCAGGATGTTGCATCAACTCCGACCCTGTATAAGTATTCATAATCCATGCCAATAGAGAAACATATTCGTTTCCTTCCAGTCCACCGGCAATTATGTCCTTTAAATGCTGAGATAGACTCGTATGATACATTTTAACAAAAGTACTTACTATATCGTACCAGGGTGGAAAGCAAGGTTTGCACAGAGTTTTAACCACTCTCAAATCCTCAAGGATCAGAAGTCTCGTAAGTTCCAGATACCTCACAAGCCACATTTTGTTGTCAGCTCTCTCCTCGACTTGAGTCCCCTCGATTCTGTTGGCAACTGACTTTTCCAGCACCTTCATCGCCATCTCCTTCCATCTCTTGGGTCTACCTGGCGCCATAAATCCACTCTGCTTGTGTCTTTGAATGGCAAACTGATCTGCTTTTTCCTCCCTCTCTATAATTCTTAAAGGTGTCACTATGACAGTAGGTTCCTTCCTGACTGTGTTTAAAGTACGACTCAACACCAGTCTTATTTGCTTCTCCATAAGCTGTGAAAGCATTTCCACGTCCTCAAAATAAGCCTTTAGCATAACCGTGTCGGCCGGCGATTGATTCGGCAATTTGTGAAGCTCATACAACAACTCGTCCCTGGAAGTTTCGAGATCCATCAGACTCTGATGCGCGTGCAGCAGCTTACCTTCGTTTATCCACTGTTTCGTCTTCTCCACGCTCTCAGGGACAGTAAATATATGCTTCAGGTTCTCCTTCGCGATGACGTATTGAGAATAACGCATATTCTCCTCCTGCACTGCTTGTAGCCTGGAGCTGAGCTTCAGAACTGAGCTGAACAGCTGGTTAATATGGTCCAGGTCGTCCTTGGTAGTGGCGATAGCTTCCAAGGAGTTCTGCAGCTGCTCGAAGCCGACCCTGACTCCGTCCAATTGGCTTTGCATCGCGGTTTTTAGCATGGTCTCGACGGATGCCTTCTTCCTGGCGATCCGCCGTTTGTACATGTCAATCTTCTCCAGCTGGCCCGGCCGCTGCAAAAGGTTCGCAACGTACTTCGTGCCCCTAGCGACCGCCTCTTCCTCCAGCTTCTGTAAATCTTCCGCGTTCGTCGTCATTTTCGACAATTAGTGCTCAGCTAACTATCGGAACCCTGAATTCAAGATCTCAAATACCCGTACAATCGGTACAATGACAGTATAGTGACAACTAATGATAATCGAATCTTCCTCTGGGAATATTTCACGGAAATGAGGAAACAGCTGGAGGAAAATTCACCTGCGGCAAATAGAGTGCCCGCAAATGGAGTGAAATGGAAAAAGAAGCTGATTGGTTAGAAGATTGAAGATTGAAATTTGACCAATGAGGGCAAAGGAATTTTAGCTCCTATTGTTTTGATTGGTCAAATTTCAATCTTTCAATTTTCAATCTCAATTTTTAATGCCTAGTTTGATTCCGGCCTTATGCGGGATCTACAAGAGAAGTAGTAGTGGTCGTAGGGTCTTAAGTCGTAGAAAATTGATCAATCACAGTTGATTATTCTTCTCATATTCAACTGTGATTGGTCAATTTTCTACGACTTAAGACCCTACGACTGCTACGACTTCTATTGTAGACCCCGCATAATAAGAGTCTGGACATGTGAAATCCGCCATTATTCGTCGAAATTGTGCGAGAGAGAAAAAAATCATGCTATCTCATTCTAATGGCGCTGTAAGTTGTAGCTCTATAAACTTCATAGTTTCTGACGAATGACATTTTGATGATCGCTCGGGTGAGGCGGACGGCGGACGTGTTTCGTCTCACCTCGAGTATTACAGCCTTTATTTTCATATGATGCCTAATGTAAATTTACAAAACTTTATGTTAGAAAAATTTAATGCTATTCCAGTAAATCACATTCCAAATTGTCACTATTTGCGTACAAAATTGTATAAAAAATTTGCCACGCCAAGATTAAAATTTAAAAAACGTAAAAATGTAGCAGTATGTAATCGTAAATATTATGACAGCAAATATATGCATCATATATTTAAGTAAAATTATGATGTATTTTCATTATGCATTTAAGTAAAGGAATAATTATTTTTATAATGCGTTAAAAAAAAGGAATAATACATTTCTATTATGCGTTAAAGAAATAATATAAAAGAAATAATTTTATTATGCGTGAAAGGAATAATATAAAAGAAATAATTTTTT
>NW_017257356.1:97278-159008 GCF_001594055.1 Mycetomoellerius zeteki | reverse complement strand
GATGATAAATGTCGGACCAATCACAAACCGGGGAGAAGGTGGCCAGACTCTTTAGACTTATGCCCGTATTCATAGTTACGCCTGGTTTATGCTTCGGTCTTAACCCTAAAATCCTAAAATTCAGCCAATGAAATACAGATTTCTGTTAGGACCAATTAAGACTGGTAGCCCTATTGGCTGAATTTTAAGATTTTAGGATTAAGACCGAAGCATAAACCAAGCATAAAGAAATCGTAAGATTGGATTCGCTACTGGCCTTACATGATTGGCCAATTCGCTTACTGATTATGTCTTACGACCTTACGTTTTTGTATGTGCCATGGGCTTTATAGTACTGAATGCACCCAATGACATATCATAAAACGCGGGAGTTCCAACATATCCGACAGACGAAAGATCAAAATCAAGATGATTAAGATGTAAATAATAAATTGATATTAATACTCGAATGAATTAATATTAATATTCTGCATTCCTGAATTTGGGATTTCTGTCCAGTAGAATTTCCAATTCAGAAAAATTTTGAGGTTAGTTCATTATTTTGATATAAACGTAATTTGATAATAATATATAATATTTTTATAAATGAATTTGGATTATATTCAAAAGTAAATGCAAAATCTTTTTTAGATGGCACACTTATCACAATTGGTTTCTCTTGGATTTCAAAACGCCCGACAAACTCTAGTATCCTGTAATAATAATAACTTGGGTTTGTATGTCAATATTACTTTATTAATATAATCTTGTGGTAAAATTGAATATACTCGGATAATCAAATCTGTCGAAAACAAACTTTGCAAAGTGTCTATTACAAATTTTGTTGATAGAATACATCAGCAGAAAAATAGTTATAAATACAAAAAGAATTTGTTAACAGAACAAGAATACTTTCTATTTGATGATACAAGTTGACACAAATGTCATTCTATTTTTGTTATTCAGAATGATGTTTCTCTTTGCCATTTAAAGCCTTGTATCTATGATGCTAGGAATCGGTCTGAATTGATTAATCACATTGGTCATGTGATTGTTAAATGACCGTATAAAACTAAAAACAATTATAATTGTTAAATGTGATTTGAACATATTACAATTATTTATGATAACATGTATTTATTCGAGTGTTATTTGTTAATTTTTTTTCTGTCTTATCATCTTCGATATCTTGGAGCAATTTCTAGCGTCATGGACACAAGGCTCAAATATCAATCGCCCTATAATTGCTTGAATGTAGAAATGAAGCATCTCTTTTTAAATAAAATATATTATTTAAACCATAGCTGGGATTTAGTTGCATATTTCGGCCGATTTTCAGCTTGGTTCCTGCCGATCGGCATTTAGGCTGCGTGCGGCTTTGTGAAGTAAAAGCCAGCGGCACACGATGCTTGTTTTCTTACTGGATTGCTAGCTAGAATAAGTTCTTACCACTGTATTGGCTACGATGGCAAGATTCTAATGTAGCTAGGAATCCAGCAGGAAAACAAGTATCGTATGTCGCAGGCTTAAGAGACAGGCTGCAGCAAGTTGAAAATCGACTGAAATGTGCAACTAAAACCAGCTCTGATTTAAACAGTTGATTGACAAAATGACTGATTCTGATTGAAGATTTTGCTTATTTACATATTAAGACTAATGAAATTATTTCTTTTATTTAGTGAAAGTATGTGTCAGACATGCTTCAAAGAAAGGTGGTACTAGCACCAGCAATAGGGGTGGCCATAGTAGACCAAAACACAGAGGATGGAAAATACAGGATGGTGGTTACACGTACGCGGGTAGGGCATTAGTTACACAGCGAACACCCAGATTCCATCCAGGTCTTAATGTAAGAGTTAATTACTGTGCCTTTAATATTAACAATTTTTTATATCATTTTATATATTTTTTTTATTATATAGGTTGGTTTTGCAAGAAATGGATCTTTATTTGCTATAGAACCAGGCAAAGTGGTAGTAACTTGTGAGAAAGTTGATCTCAATTGGGATCACCCTTGTGTTAAACGCTACTATGCTGGTCGTGAAAATCAAGTTATATATAAGAAACACTTTAATATTATTCCTAATCCCCAGCATAATAGATTCAAATTAATAGACATAATCTAAATATATATGTATAGGAAACATGTAAAAATAATTCTTTGAATGTCTTAAAATCTCAATGTTTAGTAAATATATTGTAATATTGTTGACTATAAATGTGGATATATCATATAAAATTGGTTATTCTAATCTCTACTAACAGTTTATAATAGAAGCTTCTAAGTTGAAATATAATTAGAATGAATTTTTTTAAACCTGTAATGCATGTTTCACAATTTTATGAGACACATACATTGCATGTAGATATCCATAAAAATCACATCTCGAAAAAAAAAAACGGAAACATCTATGTCAATAAAATATAAATATTTTTAAATAAAATAATGTTATATCAGCTGTTTTCTAATGCACTACATTCTGTCCACTGAAAAGATTGATATTTTACTACATCTTCTTCTTCATGATACGTAGCAAACACCAATGTTTTCCTAACATGACAACTGAGTCTGCACTGAGCAACAACATCTGTGATAGGTATCTCTTCGTCCCCGCGTTTACATTGTATGATATATTGTGAATGAAACATTATTGGATCACCTGCGAACAAAAAGATTTATTATATAAATAAGTTTGCATGTCAACTAACACACAATTGAAAAGCACAGGGAACAGTTAGAAATACCAGAATACACGGTTTTGGATAGGTTGAACTCTATTATTCTTTTTTCCTATTGTCAGTGCTTTTCAATTATACCTCAGGCTTTAGAACTATAGCGATATAAAAAGGAACAAATTGTACCTGGATATACTAGAAAGTCACCACCAAATTTCTCTCCACTGGTAATATAATATTGCCTCTCCCAAAGATCTTTATATACCTTATACTTAAGTTGCTGATCAGATGTAATCGGATATTTCCATTCTACTATTTTTACATCATCTTTATTAGACCATGGATATGCTAATATACAAGTGAATGATCAGGTCATGAACAAATGTATGATTGAATTACTAAATGTATAATTAAATTTTTTGTACCTGTATGTATTTGAACGAGTGCATCACTTTTTTTTAGTTTGGGCAATTTAGCCAATTCTTCTTCAAGCAAACTTTCAGTATCGATTTCAATATTATCCAAGGCTTCCTGCATTTTCTTATCCAATGGTTTCTTCATATTCTTTTTGCTTGTATGCAAGCCTAACATCTTGCGTTTTTTTCCGTCTATAATCTTGTCCATCATAGAGATAATCTAAAGGAAACATTTATCATATACCACTCTATTATAAAATCCTTATAGTCCTTTAAATGTAAATATCTATACAACTACCTGTTTCTTTCTGTTGTCTTTTAAACAGTTTCCTTGCTCCAGGAACAGTTTATCTCTGTACTCTACAAATCTTTGACTTAATGATTCATCTGGCTGTGTCTTTAGGCTCGTACATTCTACCAGGCAAGCGATTTTCTTTTCAAGCAATAGAGTAACTTCTTCTGGCAATAAAAGCAATGGGAGACCTAAAAATATTTCTTGTCTAGTTAATTTTGGGAAAGAACCCACTAATTCGCCGATTATCCTGTGATCCCGCCGAAGCTTCAACCAATCTATAATAAAAACAGACATCAAATTAAATAAATTATAATAGATGATATATGTGTTATTTCGTGAAGAAATAAGATAAACAACATCCAGCACATTCATGATTCCTTCAATTTATAATCAGTACAGTTATGTTTTAGAGAAAAAATGTACTCTTATTATTATCAGAATATCTGTGATTCATTTGTGAATCGATAAGTGTTCTTGTCTGAAAGGCGTTCTCACAATTAATTCATTATTTACATTTTTATTCTTCAATCTCCCAATAACAGCTTATTTTGAGTTTTGTTTTTTTTTAAATCAATTTCTATTTTTCTATCCACTGGAATATCATTCTCCACTTGAGGCTTCTTAAGTCTGATCTTGTAACTTTCTCTCTCTCTCTGCACACTATTATATTTCTTAAACAAATATATCCAAAATTATATACAGAAAATAGAGTAATAGATATTTACTATAGAGGAATAGGTATTTAATCTAAACTTAAAATCCCTCTTTAAAATCATTCACAAAAATATCGATAATCTTGATTCCGCAAAAACAAAAGGAACAAGAATTGTCGCAGCAACAAGGAGAAACAGGCAAGGAGAAAAAAACTTGACCACAAGGAACAAACCAATAGTATTCATGAGGAATCTCGCGTAATTCGAATAAAAGCGAATGATTGAATGAAAACCCGACGAACACGCAGCCCAAGGCGATGTCACGGAATCGTTCGTCCCTTAAGTCGAACGTGGCCATTGGCCGATTCTTCCATGCGTCCCTCGCGCTGGCACGCGCGATTGGTCGACCGCTGCGTACACGCGTGCCGTGCACACACACTCTCGCGAGGACCCTTCGGACGGGTTTTTAACCTCCGCAGACGCGATGTGCACTGCGTGTAAGGGCAGTATTGCGGTCTATCGCTTCCCCGAACAATAAGCTTCGCGGAAAGGTGGTGTAGGAAGGGCGGCGGGAGGCGGGAGTGTGAGGCGACCGTCGGACATCTGTCACTGTGCGAGCAGTGTGCCAGCCAGCGAGTCAGCCGGTTTCCCCGTTTCAGTCCGAGTCCCCCGAAAAACCGCGACACACTGTCATGGCACCCGCTTTTGTGATTTTTTGAGACGCAACGCACGGCCGCGCGACACCGCACGCAAACACGACACGGCACGGCACCGTGCGCGCACTCACGCAAGCTCGCACCCCCGCAATCGTCGTGCACGACGATTTCTAGACGGATTAGCGGAAACCCACCCTCTTCCCTCGTGCCACACGGTGAGTGCGGATTTTCGTCTGGCCCAGTCTGGCCGGCCCAGCCTTGTTTACCTGCCGCGCGCGTGCAACGGCGGTTACGGTGTAATCCTAGGGCGAGCCCTTCGGCACGGAGAAGCGCGCTCGAATCTCGTACGAATTCGCTTCCGGGATATCTGCTCCTCGGATCACGCGAGAAATGAATGTGGACCTTCCGTGAATTCTCGTAGACATCGCAGGCGATCCCTAACGAGAAATTAACGCTTTAGATTTGTTGGATTTATGCGATTGCCGCCACACTTGTCTTGCGTCTCTTATTGAATATAGATTATGTAAATTAAGGACGGAATTTCGTATTAAGTATATCGCGTGTGTATTAATTCTCTATATATTTATTATATTTGTATTTATTGTATTTTTAATTGTGAACTATGGGTGTTGTATGTCTTGAGAGTCGCTGACTGAAATTACTATTCATATTTCTCATTTTATTAATAACGTCAGTGTAACATATTGTTACACATATATGGAATTTCAGGACTCAATATAATGAAGTATTTAAATATGATATAATAGGTTGAACATTGTTGAATAATTAGAGTCTGTAGTGACGCTAATGACGTTTACGTATCTTCTTGTAGATAATAAATCATGAGCTCAGGTAGACCAATAAAATGTGTAGTGGTAGGAGATGGAACAGTAGGAAAGACCTGCATGTTGATATCGTATACGACAGACAGTTTTCCTGGGGAGTATGTACCTACTGTGTAAGTATATCCGTATTTATATGTTATTGAGATTGTATCTCTGTTCTCTTTGCTGAGAAATCTTCTGCTTCTAGATAACTCATCAAAGGGATACTTTATAGCATAGTTTTTGCCTTAGTTTCTCTTTCTTAGACCAATCAAATGGAGTGGCTAATAATAGTAACAGAGCATAAGATACCTAACTGCTATGTACAGGAAGTAATTCATTTCCAGTCATCTTTTGGTTACTTCCTGTCCTTTAGATTCTGACAAATCTATTTTTGTTGAGCTCCATTTCATTAAGCAATATCTTTATTGGTTCACATGGCTCATTTCAGTTAAGATATAAGCAGTGAATAAAATTTCTTTTTATTTTTAACTGATGTTGAAACGTTGAGTAAAATGTCTAATAAATAGTGATGAACAAATTAAAAGCAAATTGAAAAATGTAACATTGAATATATGTTAAATCTCTAATGTTTTGTCTGGATTATATTTAATAGGTTCGACAACTATTCTGCACCAATGGTTGTCGATGGTATTCCAGTTAGTCTAGGGCTATGGGACACAGCAGGGCAGGAAGACTATGACAGATTGCGTCCTCTCTCCTATCCTCAGACAGATGTATTTCTCATTTGTTTCTCAGTAACGAGCCCTTCATCGTTCGAAAATGTTACCAGTAAATGGTACCCTGAAATAAAACACCACTGCCCAGATGCACCAATGATACTCGTTGGAACTAAAATAGACTTACGAGATGACCGTGAAACGCTTACTGCCTTAGCTGAACAGGGCCTTAGTGCTATTAAGCGTGAGCAGGGACAAAAGTTGGCAAACAAGGTATATAGAAACAAATTGTTATCTACTTTGTATGTATATATATTTCTTTTTATATCTATTTCTATATCTATTTCTATATCTATTTCTATATCTTTTTATTCCGAATAATTTAATATTAATATAACGCGATGTTTGTTATAGATTCGTGCGGTGAAATATATGGAGTGTTCTGCTCTCACGCAGCGTGGATTGAAGCAGGTATTCGACGAGGCAGTGCGCGCCGTTTTAAGACCTGAACCGCAAAAACGTCGACAAAGAAGATGCATTATGTTATAAACGACGGAAGGAATTGAAGGGATTCATAGGTATACACGTATAATAAAGCAACAGATCAAAATGAATTTGATCATGCAAAGAAAAAATATGAATGTTTTAAAGAGAAGATGAATAGTACATGCATTTTAACGAATTATTCTTTGGCAGCTATAAAATATTATCATATTATGGAAAGAGTACAATTTAAAACTTCCTGGTCTCAACGTGAGTCGTGATGTTACTTCACGACCAGAAAGTTTAGACAACGAGAAAGTAAGAAGAAAAAAGAAGGATAGAATAAATATTTAGCAGCATTTGCAGGGGAGGAAGTTTACAAGTTACAAGCTTGCAGATGTCTTTCTTTAAACTTGCATTTACATATATTTGCATAATGATAAAAGGATATGTGACCATAGTAACGTACAGTCAATAGTTTAGTGGAAAACCGCTCATAACATTTTTTTTTTTTTTCTATAAGAGAATCTCTGTTAATTAATATTGCAGTCCTGCAAATCGAATACAGTGTAAACGTGCTGTGATGATTAAAAGCATTAAGTACCGAAGCTTTACTTATCAGGGCTGCCAGATTGTCAACTTTTTTACATTTACTACAATAGTAGGAACATTGATTTTAGCATATATGAATCGAGATAGCTGTCATAACAATCATATGCTGAAAAGTTTTACAAGATGTAAAACTAGCATTATAGAATTATTTAAACATGCAGTGCCATAGCAACAAAAAATCAAATTTTACAAGTACTTTTAATCAATCAGTTTTACACAACATATATTTTACTAAGAAATACGGAGATTTTAAAAAAAATGTGATTAGAAAAATTAGAATGCATAATGGTTCTTTAGAAGCAACATGTTTGTCTTTCCATTTTTTTTTCGGGCATTTGAGATTTTTATTTTTATTAATACTTCCAATAAGAAATGTATAGTATGCATACAGAATACTGCCATATGGCGAATTCGGCACACATGCACTGACTCCGTTCTAATGCTGCCCTGACATGGTGCGAGTGCAGAACTACTTTAGTGCTATGCCAAATTGCACTGTTAGAAACGTCAGTGCAACATTTTTTGAACTCGTCAGTTCATTCGGTTGATCCGAATATAAATTCATTACTACACTGGGTCAGTTTTCATTTACCGAATACGATAATCTTAACGCACTGATACAGTGCGCACAAGCCGAATGCGTGGCACTGAAAAAGTTCACACTCAGTGCGCACTAGTGCGGTCTGTCGAATTCGCTAATAAATTAACACGAAAATTTCATAGTATTCCTAATGTTATTGGAGAGAGAAAAATCAATAATCTTGTGTAATAATTACACAATTGAATTTGATAGTGATGCACACGAAACATTTGTTATTTAGAATTGTAACATGTCTGTGTGTTAAAAAGAGTAATAAACCGTTGTAACGGATGTAACGAAGTAGTGCAGCGAAAAACCAGGATTTGAAAAAAATTAAGTTTGGTGTTTGTCCTACATTACTAAAAATCTCATTGACTTGAATTTTTGACCATTTTATGGATTCGTATTTTGCCTCGGTAGAGTTGAAGTCTTTGTATCTATTGCCGAAAATGGAGTTTGAACAAGTTATTTTTTAGAAATTTTGCAGACAGACGAAGGGACGGACGATCGGACCAACACTGAAATTATAAAGTAGTTACGCTGCGCTACCTAAAAACGTATTGTGTATGTGCATTAATATTTATTTTATTTTGATAAATTAAAAATGGAAAATATCTTAATATGATTTTGTATGTGTATTGCAGGAGTTCAATATAATTTTCTATTTTATTAATGTATAATGTTTTCTGTTTGTAACGGGGTTTTAATATTATACAAGTTTTTGCATTGATGCAATTTGATTTATTAATATTATTCGAATTCACGTAATCTGAATATTCTTTATAAAAATAATAATCAAAAGAAATGGGTAACAGTTGATAATAACACAAAATGCTGATAACAAGTACAGCAATGCAAAGTCCACCTAAATTGAAATATATAAATATAGCACAATGTATTTTCTTAAATACCATAGTATATCTTACTCTCTTCCATTTATTTGTATGAAATTTGTTTACATAAAAATTACGGAAAAACTAGTACGATGATTTAGGAAGATAGATATCTTGTACAAATAAGTATTGCTATAAAGTTAAGCTCATATCATTGTCCCTTAATTCATTATCTTATTAATCGATTAATTGCGATTGTACTTTTTTTAAATAGATTTTAAATAGGTTTTTTCTATTTATGTTTTGCTAAAATAGTCGGGTTTTATCGATACAGATATAAATGCTCTCTAAAAATTCAATGATAAACCAATAAAATGGATATTATCCTTGTGATCATACTATTTTTTTATATTTAAAAACTTAGGGTGTAGAAAAGATAGGACCTTTGTGCCATATGTTTTCCATTTGTACATTAAATATCAAACATGAAATTAAACTTTACATTTGAAACAAATTTCCAAATAATTTATAATATTTCGAGATTGAATCGACAGAAAAACATTTAATATCAGAATGACTGAGAATGGACAATTACTTAAAAAAATAATTTTACATCTTATTTTTAAAAGAAAATAAATAATTTCATTGCTATTATAATTTCTATCATTAATATTAATTAGTTTGCAAAAACAAATTTTACAGTTGCATAAAAAAGCTTAGCGATCAGTGATCGTTTCAGCTGTTCTAGTCTCAAAATGCTATAAGAGAAGCAAAAGGCATATTACAGCTTATGTGTACATAATGTAGCATAGAAGCATACTCGAAATTTTTGTCAAGTCTACGTTTTTTAAGACGAATTTTGTATTTAATTTACTCTTGAAATCTTTATGCGCCAATAGGTCTTATCATGAAATCATTTTATTAATTGCTGCAGCTAATGTCTGTCTTTTGTTTGATTTGTTTGTGTGACGCATATGAAATAAAATATAATTGCTAAGTAATTACATATATAATTATTTATACATATAGTAATTATATATAATTATTTAGCAGTAAAATATATATTTATATATCTACTTTCAAACATTACGAAAATAAATTGCTAGAATATCCTCTAAATTACAAGTATACGTCTTAAATCTAGCATCTTATCTTCATTTATTGCAATTTAAGATAGTTTAAATTTTTTATATGTATGTGTATACTCTTGCATATGTATAATAATGCATTAGTTAACCACAATAATATACTACAATTATGTATTATAATACATAATTATGTATTATAATGCATAAATTGCATTTTTTGTAAGTAGTGCACTTATCTTACAAGTTTCCAGGTACTTACTGTACGCGTTTGTTCTTTCATGTTTCAAAATTGATTATCAGCAATGATGCATCAGTATGTATCATTTTTATTTCGATTTTGTATGTATCTTTTGTACGAGTCATTTATAATATCATTTATAATTTTAGGTCATTGAAATGATTGAATAAATTTAATTATAGAATTTGTATATTGAAACAGTAACAATAATATTACTAACAGGATGGGTACATTACAGTATATCTAATACCTATATTTCCTAATGATAAGCTTTAATTTGGGCATGATGTAATTTAAATTACACTACTTACAACTTTTGCATTTAACAGAGATCGTAGAAATGATGCGAATTACTTTCTCATCTCTCCTCTTTTTAACGAAATCATCGAGGGATTGCTATGAACCAAAGTTATATATTACAATTTAAGATAATATCTATGTTTTTTATTATGGACTATTGCACATAAGTATAAAAAGAACGAATGTATGAAATGTAAAGATATTCTAGTCATCACGAATCTGCTTCTAACTTTTATTTGTATACGTGAATAATGCTCTCAGATTGCATGTAAACAGAATATATTCCTTAAATGAAGCAATTTAGCGTGTGAATAAGCGAAACAGGAAATGAACACAGAAAGAAAAGAGGATATGAAAGTAAAGATGCAACTTAATACTGTCAATTTAGGTAGAATGCAAGAAAACCAAACGATGAGAGTAGAAATTCTGTAGAAATTACAAATATATGTACTAGGATATATAACTTTAATTATGAGTAATTTATAAACATTTGTCTATTTTCGTATATATAACAAAATTCGTTATTTATATACTAACAGGACAGCATAAGAGAGCGTCCCATCACTATTAGAAGAGTTTTTTAAATCTATTAATTTACAAATTTACAACAATGAGATACCTCACATTAATTTTGTAAATTTACAATAATGAGATACCTCACATTAATTTTGTAAATTTACTTTACAAAAGAATATATGTTTCTACAACTGCATGTATATTTTTTATGCACTCTTTTGCTGTCGACCTGATAGCGTATTGGTAAAATAGTGGCCTCAAAATTAATTTCTATTATCTCGTTTTCCTTGTGGAAAAAAGTTCATTAACAATGACGATTGCAATGTAACATGACTACATAAACGCATATTCTATATGGCACTAGGAAGCATTTATTTTTTATTTACATGTATTTTGAAAACAACTTTTTCAAATAAATGATGCAATAAAATTACGAGATAGCATAGTTTATACTGTTCTAAGTTACATATATCTATTTTGTTATTCTTTAAGAAATTCTTCAAACATTTTTTTCTTATTTTAATTTGAAATTACTATGTTTTATTAATATTTCTGTTTTATATATAAAGTTTACTTTTATGTACAAATTATAGAACATTTTAATAATACTAAGTCTAGAAATTAGAAAAATGATCATGTTCGTTTATTTAATTTGTATTTAAATTGTTAATATGTTTATTTTTCATCTATATCTTCCATTATTATTGTGAAAGAGATACACAATTTTAGTTCTATACCTTGAATTTTTTTTCAATAATTTTCTTGCGATAAAAAATTTTTACGATGTCTCTTTCCAACTCATTTAAATCAAATATTTATTAATATTCGACGGAAATATTAGAAATATTTGTTTAAAAATTGTTTTTATCAGTATTAGGCGAGAAAATACACCCAAATAGATCATAATAATTTCAAATTCATAAAAACTCAAGCAATTCTTATTTCTCTAAAATCGTGAATTTCAAGTTTCTGTGATCCGAAAATCAATAACGACGAATGATTATTTATAATAAAAAAACATCACAAATTGTCTTTGTCGCGCATTATAGCACATTAAACAAGAATTCATTATGCATGAAATTAGCAATTAAATGTAAAAGCATATAGATGTTATAATTTGATTTAATTTAATGTAAACAATTAAATATTTAATAATATTTTCACGTTATTTAACGGAATATACATGTAGTGTTTCATTGCCAAAGTTGATTATATTGCCATTATATTTAAATACTTTCTATAAAGCAACTTTTTCAATGTACTAATCTAGAGTATGAGTGAATTTACTAGAGATCATCCTTTGCACACGTTCTGTATATTTGCGCACGTGGGATCGAAATAGTACTGGGCATCTCAGCGTTGCTAGTCAGCCCTGGATCTGCCACGTGTTAGATGAAGACGGTGGCCCACCTGATTCTATCCATCTTCGTCCGTTTCGTGTGTATGTACAGTGCAGTGGATTAATTCGCTGGGTCATAGTAGTTGTCTGACTTATCGACCCCATTTAAATCACATTGGGTCGATAAATAAGATTGTTACTACGACTCAGCGAATTGATGTACTGTACTATACACGCGTGGAGGGAGTTAAGCGTGTGCTGAGGACGTCGGCACGTCGGTAGACATCGGAAACAAGCAAAGACAAGTGGAGACAAGGCAGGACGAGCCGTGGCAAGCCGAGGGGTGACCGGTGCGGGGTGCGTTCGTGTGTATTCAACATCGTCTGTCGTCGTCCGTGCTATAGCACGTCGGTCGGTGGGTGGTACGTACATACATACGTGCATAAGCGAAGTGGTGTAGAACGTAGGGCGTAGAGCGACTGTATGTGAAGGGGGCGAACGCTGCGTCGCGGATACCCTCTCGCACGCTTGCCGGAGCGCTCGTCATCGCCATGGCTCCGTGCGCGTGGTCCTTCCGTGGGAACATCAACCGATTCCTCGACATACCGATCCTGCAGTGCTTGATCGTGCTGATCGGCCTTTTCAATCTCTCCCTGTGCCTCTACGAGGACCAAGTCGGCAAATTCGATTGGTAAGTGATCGAAGCAACCTCTAAATAATGCAGAGAGAAGGAGAGAGTGAGAGAGAGAGAGAGAGAGAGAGAGAGAGAGAGAGAGCGCCGTGGGAACATTATCACGAGGACCGATATACCCGGTTTCCTGTATGTCATCCCCGGGGTGCTATGTGGGCGAATTAATCGTTTACGCTGGATTTTTTCAGGAGGCAGAATTACGTCGGAAAAATTAAATTTGCCAGCTTCGATACGGTGTCTACGGCAAAGAAGATTATCGTCGCCACCGAGGAGAACGTTATTGCTGCGCTTAATCTGAAATCAGGTAAATAAAAGTCACAGTGTCTCTTTTTTTTCTTATCTTTTGCATGTTACTTGCACGTGGTGCTTTTCATATTTCCAGTCTCTTTAATTGTCTTTTTATTGCCATTTATATTTGTCCATTTAACGATAATTATAATGATTAAGCACATTTTCGTTCATACTGATATTACAAATTAAACATTATTCCACGGCAAGTATTGTTATGTACTAAGAAATATAATTTATTAAGTCATAAAATTATTAATTATATTTATGATGTAACAGGCCAAATATTATGGAGACGAGTGCTAGAGAAAGGTTATGGCGGACATATCAGAACTCTAGGAGGTGTCACGGACGGAGACTTGATATCCGTGAGCGGCGGTGTTCCTGCCATCGTTCGCGCCTGGGATTTGGCAACTGGGCATATACTTAACGAATGGCCGATAGCTGAGCCAAATAGTGACAGGTTTGTATAGAAATATTGAATTTATCGAAACAATATATTATTGCAAACTACAAGTATATTATTTCCTAAATTTTTAATAATGAAAGAATATAAGAGATTTACTGTGTTTCTAAATATTGTGTATTGTACAAAGCTATAGGGGCATATACCTAATTACCTCTTAAAAGCTGCTGAAGACTTATGTAAAACATAATCCATTGCTTTTACAGACATGCATCACCGTTTATATCGTTTTCTACATTGGGCTTGTACTCTGCTGACAGGTCTTTTCATCTTTATTCAAAGCACAGTCAATAATATATGTTTTGTACACCTAGTTCTGTAACTCTATACTGTTGTAAATTAGGTTGCTTAAATTCAGCATTTGTATTTTTATTCATGTAATCATCACCATGTCGAGTAACACACATACACACACACACATGCACACGCACAATAAGGGATAAATACTTGAAGGTTTTATGTTGTGACAAAAAATTAATATCTTTCTGATTATACAAAGCTATGGAGATATTTTGATGTATTAAATATTTATTTAGACCATATAATTGACATATACAGTTTGTTTTCCAGGATAAAAGATGTAAAATGGCATATCAAAGATGGAACGCTACATCATATATTACCTATTTACAATAGTGGAGTAGAAGTAACCTCTTATGACAGCAAGACTGGAGAAAAATTAAAGACTCGGAGGGTTTCCGCCCCATTTATAAGTCGAGAAACGGAGTAAGTAATTTTAGGTTGAGATTACTTTTTTCTTCTATACATCATTTTTATATATTAAATTTATTTATATTGTATGTTATTAGTTTCATAAATATTATATTATCCATTTCAATATTTAAAATGGTTCTATTTTTGTTTAGATGTGTTTTAGCAGCTCCATATTTAGCATGTTTGAAGGGAGACAGTTCCTTAGCTGTAGTATTATTAATACATCTATTCGATACTAATGCACAGTCACAATCAGTTACAATAAATACAATATTTGGGGCTGGCGCCCAAGGGCCATATAAATTAGAATCTGTACTTGGTGAAGGACCTGTAATTTCTATTAATGCCGATAACGACCAAAGAAAGCGAATTTTAGTTATCGGAGAATTTCCGACTCCTATACAGAGAGACATCGCTGGTGATGCAACTCTTTATGTTGTCTCTGTTGACAATGAGAAAATACTTTTGGAAACAACATATAAAAATGGAGTAAATATTAAAACGTGTTCTTTTCTGTTTCTAAAGAGATTTATTAGTGCAATTTTTTTTACAAATTCCTATTATTTTACTTTTAGAAAATAGAGATAACAGCGACGAATCTGTTATCGTCTGCAGTTATACCTGATTTATCGGTTACTCTGACTCATGCTTCTATACAATCACCAACTATAATGGCATCTGTTTGCCCACGGCAAACTAAAGGGATAACGTGTCGTCATTTGTTATCCTCGCAAGATCACAGCATTGCGCTGTTACAACACAATAAGCTGGTATGGACAAGGGAGGAAGCACTTGCCAGTATTGTGGCTGTTGAAATTATGGAATTGCCTATGTCTGACAGGGATCAAGCTATCGAAACGGAATTCGATCAGAAAGAGAGTAAGTAAGATTATTTATATATATAAATATTGAGTATTAAAAAATTTATAAATTAAGTTGGAAAGGATTTTTTCCCTTATTGAATTTAATTGAATATTTTTTACGTAATATTTTATATGTAACTGTCGATATAAATAAATCTTACATATTTCTTTTGTTATTAAATGAAGGATATGCTAGAAATATAAGACAATATACTTTTGTTAAATAATTATTGTAATATGTCAAATGTATGAAACATAACTCTTACTCACACTTCCATGATATTATAACTTACATTTTCTTAAATATATCAAGGCTAATGTTCATATTTCAATCAAATTCTTATTTCAAGATGTTTTAAGTAATCTTTTAAGATGCTAATATGGCTTCGTGGTTGGCTTATGACATTTTAAGACTATACTTAACATGGTCTTAAATATAAGAACCAATTATGTATATTAAGTTACATTTAATTTTTTAAAATTCTTGTCTGATGATAAGATGTATTCAATCTATTACATATAATATTATTTGAAAGCTATGGAAAAGCTTATGTATTGTTTTAATTAATAACACTCGTATATATTAAAGCGATATATTGGCACAATTCAATTTCTAATAACAATCTACCTGTTAAGTCATATTAATTAACTCTCTTTTGTGAATGGCTGCTGGCAGGTATTGATGTAGACAGTTCATGTAAGTAGTGGAGCAGGAAGCTGGTTTTAATGCAGTACTTTGTTTTATTGCTATTTACAAACTTATTTGCATGGTATAACATTTGCGATGTATAGGCTCTTAAAGATATTAGGAAGATGTAACGCGTATATATACGTGTGATTATCTAGAATACCTTAAAAATAATACAATTATTATATATATATATATAATATATTGCTATATACATGACATATGGTATTGCAAGAAATAAAATATCCATATTTGGATATTTGTTATGGTTGAGTTCGGATGTAATGAAGTATCGTTGATGCAAATAATGTAGCAATTTTGTAGATACATGATAACCAGCTGCGTAAAATGCATGAAAACATTTTTATGACTTCTACAATCATATGTATATGTAAAGTCATTAAACCTGCTGAAAAAATTTTCATAACGCAATACAATGGCTTATAATAATTATAGCATATACAGTTTGCTATTATTCTCTTAGACATTGTCTAATTTTTTTTATATCTTTCCGCTGTATCATCCAATCCACAGATTTCAATACAGTCATTCGGGATATGTGTTTTCTAATATATTTTGCTATATTTTTAAACAGGGGACGTTCTAAGTATGTTTCTTCGAAGGATTACTTCACAGATTAACCAAGCCAGAGCGTTCTTTCAAACAATACTGGATTTGGTACCTCAACAATCCAATCAACGTATAGATCTGGTGCAAGATAAATTTGGCTTACACAAAATGATCGTAGCCGTTACATCCGCTGGAAAGGTATGACTTCATGTAAATTATGAGACATCTTATATTACAAATTGTTATATTCTAAACTATCTGCAGCTGTACGGTATTGAAACTAGAAAAGGCGAAATTATCTGGCAATTCAAGCTACCTAATATCCGTGGTTTCACAAAATTGTCTAATACGATGATTTTGTACGTACAAAGAGGTAGTAGACATTTTCCTCATCCACCTCAATGTGCATTATTAGCAGAAGACAAGGTAAAATACACATTGATATATTACATTCAATGGTAAATGTAATATGTGTTCACATTTCATATCTGACATTATTTTTATACTGTGCAACAGGAAACCGGAGAAGGTGTTATATATACATTTAATCCGATTACTGGACAGTCATTGGATGGACTAGTGAAACTTGGTTACAAAATAAAACAGTCTATGTTATTACATGTAGCAACCGATGACTTTTTGCGTGGTATCCTCATTCTTGATGTACGAGATAAAGTTCATGTTTACCCTGATAGCGCTACCGCGGTTGCAGCCTCACTCGGGAAAAATATATACCTCTTTACTGCTGATCAAACGACAGGAATATTATCTGGTTTCTCTCTTTCATATAGTACAACTCAGGTTTGTTTCATGTAGACATATATTTAGCATGTAGATCAATTTCATTATATCAATAAATTTTAATCATTTTAATGATTGGTACAGGAACTAATCGCCCATAAAGTGTGGGAGTTGTTGCTATCACCGAGAAACCAAAGAATAACGCAAGTCGTAGCGAAAAATCCGATAGAACGTGTGCACTCTCAAGGGAGAGTTTTAAGTGATAGATCAGTATTGTATAAGTACATTAATCCTAATTTAGTGGCCATAGTGACAGAAGGTATTGGACATGCCCATAAAAGTAAGTATGTCTTTGACTATTATCGTGCGAGTCTATATTATTTGTAGAAAATATATTTAACACTTTCTTATTTTACAGATACGCTTAATTTATATCTATTAGACGTAGTATCTGGGGCTATGATTTTTTCTATTACGCACAAAAGAGTACGTGGTCCAATCCATATAGTGCACTCGGAAAATTGGTTGGTATACAGCTATTTTAATGAGAAAGGACGCAGAACAGAAATCGCTACGTTAGAGCTCTACGAAGGAAAGATACAGAGTAATACCACAGGTGAAAGCCATTTTCAAGGCCTATACATTTGTATCACATATCTTAGAAAATATCGTATAAGGATATCGTCGACATAGATTTTATTTTCAACTAAAATTTCGATACTAAACAATTAAAATTCTTATCATCAAGTTAATTTTGAATATTGATCATTTTTTTTTCATATATGTAATCGTCAATTTAATATAATTTTTTATCATATTTATATCATTAATTTAATAATATAATTTTTTATCATATTTATATCATCAATTTAATAATATAATGATTGTTGGATATTTCAGTGTTCTCTTCTTTAGCAACAACAAAATTGCCAATTGTAGAAAGACAAGCTTTCATTTTTCCAGCATCTATAGAGTATATGCAAGAAACAATCACAGAAAAGGGTATCACTAGCAAACATATAATAGGTATGTAAAATTATGGTTCGATAAATTGAAAAGGGTATTCAATTTTAATTATCTGAGTATGTTGAAATATAAATTAAATGTACGCGTACGCCCACATTTAATTATGGTATTTTAATATATTTCTAACAGTCGCTTTAGCCAATGGTGGAATATTAGAGTTGCCGTGGATGATGGTGGATCCACGACGGCCTATTAACCCCGAAATGCGAGAAGAAGGAGTAATACCATACATGCCAGAGATTCCAGTCCATATGGATGCTATTATTAATTATAATCAAAGCGTTTCTAGGGTTATGGGTATTTATACTAGTCCCAGTGGCCTTGAAAGTACTTGTTTAGTTTTTGTACATGGTCTTGGTAAGCATAACATTAAGTATTTGATTTTAAACTCGTATTTTTGTAAGTGACTTCTCACACTCAAAATGATCACATCATTTGCAGATCTGTTTTATACAAGAGTGGCACCATCTAAAACATTCGATGTTCTAAAGGAGGACTTTGATTATTATCTTATTGTGATAGTACTCGCGGCGCTGTTGATCTCATCATACGTCACGAAAAAATTAGCATCCCAAAAAGCTCAAAAGCAAGCATGGAAATGATGCCTCGTTTTTCTAGAATTGTGTAATATTTATGAATCTGTTCACTATAGGCAAAAATTTTTCCTAAGAATAACTTGTAAGATATACTGTTTTATAAATAGTTAATTTTAAAACACAAGGTAATTATTTATACTTTATTATCTTACCTAAAAATATTTCAGTCTTAAATCCTAAATAAAAGTATACATAAAATATGTACATTTTACTTTGTTAATCTGGTACAGAACGCACATATGTGATGATGAATCAAATCTTTTAAAGTGTAATGATCAATGTATGTACGACGCAAAAGTGGACCACGATCATTGATTATTAAATTACAGTAGAATAACTGATATATAATATGCTTAAAAATAATTGTTTCTTTATTAATATTCAGCAATTTCTGTAAAAGGTAAATTTCTTTCATTTATATTAACTGATACTTTTGATACAAATCAAAGCAAGAATTGACAATTTTTAGACACTAATTTGAATAAAATTATATTCCCAATATATTTTGTGCAGTGAAAATATTAAAATATTAATGAATATGGTACTGATGAATACTAAATGGAGGCAGATATTTGATACGCAAAAAAATGTGATTGTCATATTAAATATGAGTCTAATTAACAAATGAATATTATTAAAATAAGATAGATGTAATAAGAATAGATTGAGCATTCTTATGAAATTGTTATCGGTTTAAAAAAAGATGAGACAGCTGGAATCATATCGCTTTCTCTCATTTTCTTTTTAAAGTATCGAGATGAAAAGAGATGTTGATATGTTCGAGTCCTTTTAATGGAACACAGATGCTGAAATCAGGGAATGTACAGTCTATACCTATTACGTTTGTGTGAAATAATTTCATTGTCACAATTCCAAAATATAAGCTAGAATTTGTGAACAACGATATATTTTGCATCTTTCTTCATAGTTCTTTATAACAGTATATCACATGTAACATTTATGCATTTTACATATTTATGCATTTTACATATTTGTATATATTTCAAATTCCTTACAAAGTGTCTTATGACAAATTTTCTTGAGAGTATCATACAAGATTTACAAGAAATATATAAAGAAATGTGATTTTTAAAAAACAATTTTTCTTATTGCTTAGTTGAAAAATTTATATATATACGTATATACATCTTCAACTTTTAATTTATCATTAATTCATTATTTACAATTTTTACATAATTTAAAAAATTAAAACTCTAAAATTAAAAATATTTCAAGATAGTAAGTTGAAAAAGGTTATATCATAACTATTTGCATTTATATGTGCATTTTTCTTATTTGAAATAGTAGACTGTTGTCAGAAATGTTGCAAGAATTTCAAATTTTTTGTTTTTGAAAGCTAATTAGTAATTTAATTAGTTTTTCCCAATTTTTAAATCAAACAAAAACGATTTGACATGTATAAAAAATATTGGAATTAATATATGTATATATTGAGTTGACGAATTGATACATACCATATACTGAATTGAAGAATCAAAAAATATATAATATCTATATGAGATGTGTGTGTGTGTGTGTGTGTGTATGTGTGTGCGTGTGTTTTGTGTGAAGTATTTGTTGTTACATATATGTTAAAGTTAATTTGGAACTGGAAAGATTGTAAATACTATATACCTATATGTAAGGTATGTATACGTATGTATATGTACAATATATATACACATACATACACAGAGCACCTTAACACAGTTTTGTTTTATAATGTATCGCTTTGTAGATAGTAAAAAAGGTATAATTATATGTAAGTTATTGTAAAATGTGGAAAAAATTATAAAATGTTAGAATTATATACAAATAAAAATTTTCTGTCACAAAATTTCTTCATTCTCTCTATTTAGAATTTATACTATAAATATACATAAATATTTAAATAATTTGAATAAATCCAGCAATCTATTTGTTTTCTACTTAATTAATATTAATATTAAAATAATTAATATTTTTACTTTAATATAAAGGCATTTTGTAATTGAATGGCACATTGTTGTTTGAGGATCTTTGAATTCTTGATTTTTCATGTATTTTTTATATATTCAATAGTGAATATTCTGTTGAATATATGTAATGATTTCGTTTACATTTCTATAATATTCGTTTGACGAAGAAACATCTGGAATCTGAAAAGTAAAATAACATAATACATTATACAGGACTAGATTTTAATTTATTACTAGATATTAATTGTATTTCATAATTAAATGATAACATACCAGCAGATGTTTCATATCAAATGTTGCATCAGACGCTATTCGTGCAACTTTTGAATTCCAGATACTAAGACATTTCACCCATGCGATATCTCCATTATAATCAGCAATATCTTTGTATAATTTTACACAGCACACCTTTTAAATAACAAATAATTAAAGATTTATACGTATGCAAAAATATACAATATTTTCTTTTTTCATTTTACCTGTAATGCAGTATGTTGACGTGCACTAAGATACAATTGTGTATTACTTAATATTTGCCACAATTCATGTTCATGTAATTTCAGGAGCCTCGCGATTATTCCCAATGTAGATAACAATTCATATTGGGATTTGTAAGTTTGCGTGAATTTGTAAACGTTTACCGAGCTCTTATTAATACTTTCTTTAGAGGACTTAGTCAAGAATTGAAATACGGATGGTAATACCTCTCTATAAAAGATCAATTACAGCATTACAACACATTTGGTGTGTGTTAATTACTATTTTATAATATATTCGATGAAATGCGCAAGATATTTTACCGCAGAGTTCTGCTTCTGATGAAGTCATTCGAAATGTTGGCGAGTACATGCAAAAGTTGCCAAGCGTGATTAATGACAAGTACATTTTCATCATTGAATCTATCGATCAGTGGATGCCATAACTGATGCACAATAGGCAGTAATTCATCTTCCCAATCAACCAGTATCGGTAAACCTTCTTGAAGCGTTTGCATTGCCATCAGTGATTTTTGTATATCTTTCAAAGGTAGAAAGTGTATACAACGTTTCATAACTTCTATGATTATCTTTATATGAGTTGGTAACTTTTTATCTAGAATAATGAATCAATATATAATGAATATATATATAATGAATCAATTTTGCGACCTATAAAATATGTATAAAAATATATTCCTATTACCTCTCTCTTCTGCACTAGGATCTGAGTAATCTTCGTTTATTTCTTCTGGTAACTCAGTATCCGGTACATTTACATCTGATTCTATCTCTTCAAAGTCATCCTCTATTTTTTCATCAATTTTCTTTGCATTATAGTATTCTAACAAAGAAAGAATAATTGTTTCCGAAGAATTACTTGTAACTCTTACATCTTCTTTTGATACTTTTGTATCGTTCCAATTTATTAACGTTTTTATGCATATGATAAATGTATGAAATATCTTCAAGAATAAATCAGTGTCTTTTTGGCGATAAGGAGTACTTAATTGTTTAAGTACATCTTCTACAATTCCCTTTAGATGCGGCAAAAAATCCATTCTGCTGTATTTCATAACAACTTTGATAACGTCAAATACGCCAGGATTACGATTTATTTGACGTAATTTCATTATAATGTGATAAGAAAAATAATCTACGTTAGCACGTAGCAGATCGCCGATTGTCTTATGTTGCTGTGTTTCGGCGACATTTTCGAGAGTACGCACTCCAATATAACTGATTAAACTGTTCCCACTACCTAAAAGTTATCCCTAATTTTTACTTATTTATAAAAAGATTTGAACTCTCACTGTTAATGACATACCTGCTCTTTCAATAATTAAATACAAAGTTTTTAGAAGATATCTATCAAAATCATATTGTAAATTTTGTGCTATAAGACCTAATCCTTCGGTCAAAAGACAACATTGTACTATATTGTTCTGTGCTTGCGCCAAAGGAGTATCTTCAGTTACTTCTGTAGGCAAGTACCACACTTCCTGTGTTGTGTAAAAATCTACGATTTCTTTATATAAATATGAAGAAGATGAATCTTTAATAGAAACTAAAACAAAATTGAAATATTAATGAGAACCTATATTAGTAAATATTTCTTCAAATACATATGTATTGTTTGTGTTACCTAAAATCCAGTTAAGTAGCAAACTCAGTTCCTTTCTGTGTTGTGGTGCATCCATCATAAGTTCGAGAATAGTGTCGATTAATATCCTGAAATCCCCAAATTCTCGAAGCAATTTGCATATTGTAACAAGTTTCTCTTTACACAAGTTACTCTTAATAAACTTAAACTGTTTCCATGAATCTGATCCATAAAAATATGCAGGATCGTCTAAATCTTTTACATTTGCTGTCTGCAGAAGAGACACATTGTTGCAATCTATGATCATAATGTATACAAGAGCTAAAAGCAATCTTTGCATGTGAGCTTGGGATCTCATAATATGAGGCAATCTTTGCGTCCCAAATAATCTTAAATAGCCAGCAAATTGATTCAAGTATACCAATTGTTCGTTATCATCTAAAAAATATAGAATGGATACACACGTTTTGCGATTTCCATATATTTATGTTTAATAATTATATTACGTTTACAAATATGAAATAAGAAACTTTTAACTTCAGACAATAAGAGAAAGATCTTACTTGATCGTCTAATAATTGTGGGCAGTCTTGTAAGTAAGCTGTAAAACTTATCTTCCAATGAATCGATTAATGATTTCATATCGTGATTTTGCATGTAATTTTCACTTATTGTATGCAGCACATTGTGCGCTTTTTCACTAACTTCTATAGATTCGTCTTCAGACAGAGAAATCAAATAATCTATTAGTGTCATAATATTTGGTTTCATATTCCTACATAAAATATATATACATTTATTTAAATGTTAAAAAAATGTAGGAAAAAGAATAAATAGAAACAAAAAAGGGAATCTTTTACCTGCGACAATTTTCAAGTATAAGTCTAATACTTTCAACTAATTCTTTCTTAACTTTGTAGTGTGAGTGGCTTCTAACTTGATCTAACAAATTTATACAAGAGCCAAGCTTAATAGCTACAGCTTCGAACCATTCTTTATTTCTTGCAGCTCCTTTTAGATTATGTTCTATGTCGCATTTTCCATTATATTTCACACTATGTGACGTGTCAATGGACATATTGCAACCTTTTTTTATAAGTGCTTCTATGGACAATGTGTCTTCTTCAGCGTCTTCTTCATTCTTATCATGGACTACAAGAGATATAATTCTCCCCCATGCTCGAATTGCTATCTATAATTGTACAATATAACTGTATAATATTTAATTACTATATAACTTAAATAATTTTTTTCTATTAAAGTGCGTTTTAAAAATAGTTCAATATATGTAAGAATCATGTATTACCATCGTAATTTTGTGATTCTGAATTTCACCTCCCATTGCTATTTCCTGTAATCCACCAACAATACCAGGAAAAAATGCCATTACGGTATTTGCTACTTGATCTTGTATAATGATGTCAGATTTATCCATCTCATCATCAATATGACACAAAGCCATTACTGCATCTAGTCCAGCTAATCTAATAATTACTTTGAATCAATGTTAATATATATTTTAAGATGATACAGTATAAAACTAAAATGCTGAATAGCTCAATACTAGAGCAGTGAAGCAAACGATGAATATGATTTCCATGTTTGCTATCCCTTTATATTCTCTTTTTATATACTCATTATAAATTTTTTAAGTGGAAAATATTCCACTGCAATAAAAATAAAATAATAAAGATATAAATTTAATCTGAAAGTAACTGAAATTAAACAAATTGTACCATGATGTTTTTTGGAGAACAGAATCTTCCAAGCAACAATGATAACTAAATAAATTTTAGAAACAATCTTCCAAAGTAGAAATTGAAAATAAGTAAATTGATAAGGAGTTTACACAATTCCTTCGTATAAAAATTGCAAATGTAATAAAATCAATTCGAAATGAAAACATTGCAATCCAGAGTTGCAATACATTAAAATTTAATAAAATTAAAATAATGCCATCTTCAATATACGTCTTTTAAATGCTTACTTTACAGAATATGACTTTTCAGTCCTTGCCATTGTTAGGCACAAAAATATTCCTTGACCAAGCTGCAGTATATTTTCTTTAGTATAAAGTAATTCTATGACATCAGAATTGCTTTGGTAGATAAGATCTTTAATACATAAGGCTACTGCTTCCTTAAATTCCTCATGAAATAAGATCACTGTTAAATTCAAATAATTAGATTAGTGTTAATTATTATGACATTTATTGACTTAATTCAATATACATACCTTGATTTGGCTGATCCTTGTCAAAAATCTGGACTAGCAGAGATCCATAAATGTTGAAAAAGATTTTCAATTTTGTAATTCTAGTTTTTCGTATTATAACTCTCATAGTTCTTATCAGTTCCTCTTTCATAGTCATGCTGTATATATCAAGAAATATATTTTAGATCATATATTGGTCATTTATATGGTTTGCGACAATGCATATATCGTATAACCATATTTCTTTTATTAAAAAAGAATCCTAAATTATATACCTTGTATTGCTTTGCAAGATGGTGATAATAGGAATTAAACAATATGCTGATAAATCATGCATCGTTTTATCGGGAATATTACTAGCTATCTCTGCGATTCTATGTACGTAATCCTTACTCGGATTTTTTATTAAGTTATCACAGCAGGACTTTAGCTCGAGAAAAATCTGCATATTAAATCGCTCCATTTTTAAGTAAACGTTAAATTGCTTCTTTCTAACCACAATACACTTGCATGTCCATTACAATATACTTGTTCTCGCGAGATCACAGCACAATGTTGGAAAACTCTTGAATCAATTAATAATACTTTTTCTTTTTATACATATTAAGGTGTATAATTTTTAAAATTTGCTAATCTTTCTTCAGTTTTTTCAAGATAGTCCTTGTATATTCATTCATTAATCTCTACATCTTCCTTCACATCTTTACAGATTTTGGTACCACTTGTGCCATGTACCATGTATTTTACCTTCTCTTCCGTTTTCTTTTAATAGATTTCCGATCTTTAAGGTCACGACACGTACTCGAAAATTTACAACTTCAAAATTTGCATCCGGGATTTTGTACAAAAATCGGTTTGGAGCCTGTTTTTTTACAATTGCAGCCGTTGCAGGTTATAGCCAGCACTATATTTACATGTACTTTAAATTTTCTTCAGCCGAACTCTTTGTATTGTTCTCTTTTTCTCTCCAACGATTAAATATATATCTATTTCACTCGAAGTGTGCAGAAAGTACAATGTAGTGCACCTACAAGAACAGAACCGCTATTCCATTGGTGCGCTTCAGTCGCTCCACACCACACACGTGACATTTAAATTGTAAAAACACAGCGCAAATATTTCATCTGATGACATTTAAAGATGCCGATTTTAGCGTTGGACGTAAGAACAGTAAAACTAATTACCACTACGCAAATAATAACATCTGTGTATGCCGTAGTGAAAGAACTAATAGAAAATGCAATCGATGCCGATGCAGACAATATCGAAATTAACCTAGTATGTCAACCAATATAATGTATATTTATGTATTTGCATGATATTTTTTAAGGAAATGCATTATATTCACGCATCTTTATATACTCTTTAGATAGATAATGGTACATCTTTAATAGAGGTGAAGGATAATGGTTATGGCATATCTACGAACGATGCATCGTACATGGCATTACCTTCCTACACGTCTAAAATAGCAAATTTTGAAGATCTAGGTAACGCTTGCAATCCAATCTACAACGGTCTAATTTTTATCGAGAAGTTTTTTTTAGAATCAAAATTTAAATCGATGCATTGATTTAAATTTGAAATGAAATGCATTGATTGTTCCTGCTTTGATCTACAAGATCTCTACTTCTAATGGAAACAGCTACTGCATTGACGTAGTGATGGATTGATGCATAGGCAAACAAGGCACTTGCTTAGAGCAGCAAATTTGAGGGGACGGCAAATTTTTCAAGACAGAAAATTTTCACACAATTGAAATAAATTTTTAATTCATTAATCTATCATTTTCGCACGAGTTATACCAAGTATATTTTATTAGAAATGATATTTTAAATATACAGTTAAAAATGTATTGGATTTATATCACTTATTAAGGATTATTGAACGTTTTTACCAGTCAATGCAGGGATATAAATCTTTTTTTTATCCATTTTCCTCATTTTATCAAATTTATAAATTAATGAAGCCATCTGGTGGCGGTTAGATGTTGGTGCCTACGGACGGCAAAATGCTTAATAATCCGTCACTTGATTGAAGTGAAACTGAATTGAGGACTTCGATAGAAGCTAGACTAATATTTTAGTTTACGGGAATGTTTTTAGACTACAGTGTAGACATAGCAATGAAGCGAATTCTTATATCTCTAGTCTCATCACTTTCAGATGCATTACGAACATTTGGATTTAGAGGAGAAGCGCTTAGCGCAGTATGTGCAGTAGCAGAAGTCACTATTATTACAAAAACAGAAGAGGATAACGTTGGAACTTCATATGTAATGAATAATGATGGACAAATTGTAAACTATGAATCTTGCCATAGAAGTATAGGTAAAAAAATAACTTATTAATTTTTAAACTTCTGTAAGATGTCATAATAATGTACATGATTATAATAATACTTTAACACATGTATTCTTAAAAGATCTACTAATTTATTGTATATTAGGCACTACGGTACAAGTAAAAAATTTATTTAAGCAAGTGCCTGTGAGGAGACAAATAATTACGAATAAGAAAAAAGCTAATGAGACTATCAAATTATTGGAGACCCTAATGCAATGCTTTGGGATATGTAAACCAAATGTACGAATTCAATTTAGAGTGAATAATAATATTATGTTTACAAAACCAAGTCTAAATAATATCAGAGAAGCTGTAAATCATATACTTGGCAGAAAAATTATGTCTAACATGGAATGGATTGAGTCTAAGGATGTAGAGGTAGGTACAGTCTTAAAAAATGTTTGAAATATTGATATCCAACTAAGGAAAATATGTCTAGTTACAATTAACAGCTCTTCTATGATTTACACTTCATTATTTTTCAGTTCACTCTGCAATTAATGTTGCCTTCAAAAAAGGTACAGGATTTATCAGAAATTTCTCATCCTGATTTACACTATATTCTTGTAAATAATAGGCCTATTAAGCATAAGGATCTTGAAAAGGTATGTTCTATATAAACATTATTATATTTTTAAACTTAGAAGTATATATAAAAACTAAATTTTTGTACAAATATCGTTGCACATAAATATACATAAATAATATAATCTTTATATTCATTATAAAATATATATTTTTTATACACAGCTAGTAAATCGTCTGATATTAGAACATTTTGAACAAGAGTCATATAGAAAGAAAATAGTATTTCTTGTGTATATTATTCTGAACCCAATGGATATTGATGTCAATCTAGAACCAAATAAAGATGCAATTCTTTTCAAAGATCAGGTAAGATTAAAAATTTAGATCATATTGTATTTAATATTAAATAAAGATATATTAATTTTTTTCATAAAGCAATTATAACAATTATGTAAATTATTTATATAAAATACATAAAATAATGGTTAGATAAAAATCTTCATTTCAAAGCTTTAAAAAATGTAAAATAAAATACATACATAAATGTTACAAATTATATAATTGACATTGTAGAATAAAGTCCTTAATGCTGTAGATAAATGTATAAGAAAATTCTATGGACTTAAAGCTACAGAGATCGCTGAACAAAACGTGTCGTTAGATACATCTGTCTGTTATGAGGATTATGTATCTAATTCGAATGAAAATATTGCTGATACCGAATGGCCTGCGTGCAAAAAACGAAAAATACAAGAAAGAGTTATTCAAGAAAATATTGTCAAAGAGAAATCAATATTTAATAACAGCAACGAATGTAAAAAATCTCCTCAAAATGAGCAACAGAATGATAATCAGAAATATCATGAAGATACATTGGCTCTAACAACTCATATACAACCACCGAATTTGAGTGATTCTGATTCAAATGATACCTTTCCTATCACAAATGTGACTAAGGATAAGGCGTTAGTATACAGAATATTATTAATTAATGCATGAATTTTGAAATGTTCTTGATTTTTCATATTAATATATCAATGTTATAATATTCAGGAACTATGGATAACTATATAAATGTTAAATTACAGAGTAGACGAAAGATTAAGTTTAAGTCAACTTCCTGTAGTAGATCTTGGTGAAGATTTTGACTTTGTAGAAGAAATTGAAAACCCTAATATTTTCATGAACAAAAACGATGCTAGTAAAGAAAATACCCAAGAAAAAAAGCAAATTACAATGGAGACATGGAGTAAAGGACAGGTCACTGGACTTAAGGTGAAATTCTAATAATTGTAGATGTTTATTAATCTTTCTTAATTTAACCCTTCATGATCACACCTATAAAAAGCCACACAATGGTTACTCTGGGTTAAAATGACCCGACCCATCTTTGTTACCAAATCAACAGTATTAGTTGCAATGATTTACAAAAAATACAGTATATAATGTCATTCTTTAAGAAAATGGAACAGTGGCGTTTTTGTGAAAAATTTAACTTTAACACTAAAAAAAAATCATAAACATGTATTAGAATTTAGCGTGAAAGTTACATATATACATCGTCTTTCATAAATTTTAATACATGTTTACGATTTTTTTTAGTGTTAAAATTAAATTTTTCACAAAATGCTTGGGTCATTTTGACCCAGTGTGACCATGAAGGATTAATTTTGTCGCAGAATTATAGTACAGTTAATATTATCAAATGTAACAGGGTGGTACAGATATAAAATCGGATATTGCCACTGAGAACTCGAATGATAACTTAAATAATAAACTTGATGAAACACTGGAACCAAATAGAGCACATGTTGATCATAAAGATCTTAAATTTTTAAAACATGTTAGATCACAAGGTATATATAATTGTGCCATGATCTAAATTGTTTATATATTGCTTATATATATATATATATAATTATTGTAAAAAGGTGCATAGTAAATAAAATAGGTATACAAAACACTTATAGTTACAATAATAATAACTGTCTTGTGTTTAGTTACAAAAGAAAATCCTACATTAACTGCAGCCCAAACTGCAAGAAAAATTACCGACTTTTGGAAGCAATTGTCATCCGAAGAGCGTGGTTATTATCGTGACATTGCGAAAGAAGAAGAAAAGGAACATAAGAGACACGAAAAGCATGAGGGAAAAGTCGATGCAAATAAAATAGTCTCAGGGAAAAATAAGAACAGACTTTTACAATTGTTCGAGAAAATGAAAAACGCAAAAAATGAGAGAAAAGAAAATTTAAATATGAGGACAATAGTACCTTGGATCATCGACAGAGCTAAAATAATCACAAGGTTGAGCTTATTAAGGGTTAAATGATAAGATCGTTTATTTTATATACTGATACACTTTATTGATTAATTTACAGATCAGACTTTGAAAGTGAACACATAATAGGTCAATTGACATCAAACTTATGGATTGCTACAATTTGTGAACAGATGTGGATTGTAGATATTACTGGTCTGATCACAGGTTTGAAAGTTACCGATATCGAGGCAAATAAGGTACTTGTTAAATATTTATTGTTATTTTCCACAAAAATTATACTGTTCAAAAACGTATAAAATATTTCTCTACGCTATTATTATTATTATCATTAGCACTATTTCAGATTGATGCCAAGAGAATCGAAAGTCTTCTCAAACAGTGGTTAGTAGAACGAGATGATATGTCAGTGATGCACTCTATATACAAATTCGCAAAAAAGGTGTAGATATTCATATTATTGCAATTCGTGTAAGCTATTTTTTAAGTTACTTAACTAAATAATTTTATAATGTCTTTATGTTACATTTTATGTATGTACAATATATTTATGCAAAACAATCTTGAATTATCATTAGACATAATTGAGGCAAAAATACAATTTGTATAATTCTATAACTGTATTCACAGCAGATAATAAAATATGTACAAATGATAAATAAAGTAAAAATAATAAAAATAAGCTGTAACAAACACAATTTTTAGGAATTAGTTCCTATTATTTAATGTATTAATTACTGTCATACTTATAGAAGTAATTCCAATTTTTTAAATTGCTAGAAGCAATATTTTGAATTTTCAGTTACTTATTGAATGATTAATGATTTACATATATGATTATGTAATTTTATGAATATCTTTTTAATTTTATGCGCCAATTCTACTCATCACTTTATTACCGCCGACCTCCGTTGACTCCGATTGTCGCTAGTATCGCTGTATTGAATTGAGGGAGTTGTCCCATCATACGCCATTTCGTTACATTTTCCTTGAGGCCTGATTCTTCTCTGCTCCATCTTGCTCCATCTTTCCACCTTCGTTACCGTGCGGATTGCTTCGGAGATTAGGTTTTTCGTATAATTTTAACATAATGGTGAGTTACTTTTTCTCAATATAACGTTTATTTGATAAAATAAACTATGATATACACAAATAATTAATTGAAAACCAATGAGAGAGCGAGATGCTTATTTTCTGGAGAGATTCACTTGCGCGTGGTTAAAACTATTAGAACACGCCTATATCGATAAATCGGCACATGTCTTTTATATATAGTTTTAATACTATTTATTGTTTTTAAAAACATATGTTCTTAAATATTCATATTTAAAGATCACATTTTCATACATTTTGTGAATATTTTTATCTTTTGTGTTACATGATGGAGAAAATATCTTTACACATAATTGAAAACTTTTTTTTTATCTGAACTTGCATGATTAATCTTTCCTCTTTTTCTCTCTCCACGTTGAAAAAAAAAGAAAAGAGATGAACAGTGCAAGAAGTTCAGTTATAAAGAACAAGTCTAAGATTAATTACGAACATAATACTGAATTTTTATTTTAATTTAATTACACTGCAAATTATGTGCTTATTAGGAAGAGATAAATAGTGTGAATCAAATATATATAAATATATATAAATTTTCTATGATGAAATTTCAGCTCACTTTGATACAGAAATGAAAAGAATATTTTTTCCCAATTGTGACTTATTCTGAATGCAGTGGAGAAGCAACTTCAAATATTTGATCTTTATTCTTCTTTTAATAGTTATATACTCCTTTATAGGGTTTTGTCAAAGTAGTCAAGAACAAGCAGTATTTCAAACGGTATCAAGTTAAGTTCAAGAGGCGTCGCGAAGGAAAGACTGATTATTATGCTCGTAAACGGCTGACTATTCAGGACAAGAATAAGTACAATACACCTAAATATAGGTTGATTGTACGTTTGTCCAACAAGGATATTACATGCCAAGTAATTTGAAATAATATACTTAAATTCAATTACAATTAAAGATAATTGTATTTAATGATATATATTATGCAAGGTTGCCTACTCAAGAATTGAAGGAGATAGGATTGTATGTGCTGCTTACAGCCATGAACTTCCTAAATATGGAATCAAAGTTGGTCTTACCAACTATGCATCTGCTTATTGCACCGGTTTGCTCCTGGCTAGGAGAGTAAGTAATCTTTTTTTTCTTTTTACTATTTTTTTATGTATTGATGCATAAAACTAACATGATGATCTACTCAGCTCGCTTTGATGTTTCTATGAAGAAAACACGATTGTTCCCTGTTGTGTATCCTGATTAGCAAAAACTAGCAAATACTTGTATAAAATAATATCAACAATTATAATCAAACATAAAACTTTTTTTATAGCTTCTTAAGAAGCTAGGATTGGACTCCTTATACGTGGGTACTACAGATGTGACTGGCGATGAGTATAATGTTGAGGAATTGGATGATGGCCCAGGTGCATTCAGATGTTACCTGGACACCGGATTAATGCGTACTACAACGGGCGCCCGAGTTTTTGGTGCTATGAAAGGCGCAGTTGATGGTGGTCTCAATATCCCTCATAGGTAATGAAAAATCTTAAGTATAATACTTTTACTATTTTTTAAATATGTATTTGTGCAATATTTGAAATTACTTTAGCTCGCTTTGATGTTTCTGTGAAGAAAATACAATTGTTCCCTATTGTACATCCGGATTAGCAAAAACTATCCATATTTGTATAAAATAATATCAATGATTGTTGTAATGAAACATGGAATTTTTTAAATAGTTTTTTCAAGCTTCTAGGATTATTTATATGTTTTAATATTAATTTATTATTAATATTAATTTGATAATTTAAACTTCAAACATCTTTTTATCCTTATAAATAAAATCAAATAACACAATTATATACACACAGTTATATAATGTCAAATCAATTCTGTACAATTACTTGATGGGACATAAATACACATGTTAGTTTATGACTTGTGCATCATTTAAGTTTCGAAATTTATTTTTGTCTTTTTTTCGTGTTGGATAATGACTTGTAAAATTTCATGTAAAATAAAATAGGATTAGTATCTTAATATGATTTTTTTAAAATACATAATTTCTTATTTCAGCTACTTGAATAACTTTGTGTATTGTTTTATAGTACTAAGAGATTCCCTGGCTATGATGGTGAATCAAAAACGTTTAATGCAGATGTGCATCGACAACACATATTCGGTCAACATGTTGCAAATTATATGAGAACTTTGGAAGAGGAAGACGATGAAGCTTTCAAAAGACAGTTCTCACACTATATTAAGAATGGCATCTCCGCGAATGATGTAAGTAATTGCAATGCAATTGTGAATATATCTATAACTTTAATTCACGTACGTCCAATTAAAAATTGCTGTTTAGACTATTCAAGTCTTTGTAGCGTCGCGATTGGACAATAATAATTTTCATTGGTTGTTAAATGATAAATGCATATATGAATGCGTTTATTAAAATAAACCTGTGTTACATATATATACGTGAATATAAGTAATTGAGATAATATAAAAAGACGTTTCTTTCAATAGATCGAGAATATATACAAGAAGGCCCATGAAACCATCAGAGCTGACCCAGAACACACAAAAGTCACAAGGGAGAAGCCAGTTATCAAGAAGAGATGGAATCGCGCGAAATTGTCACTGTCCGAGAGGAAAAATCGCGTTGCCCAGAAGAAGGCATCTTTCCTCAAGACTTTGGAGGAAGCAGAGATATAACCATTCTTTATTTAAGATCGTCTTTACAATGTATACACAAATTTATGTGTATTAACCGATCAAGAATAAAGGAAATTGCAAAAAAAAAATGAATCTATTATAATTGCGCATATGTAATTTATACAAATAAGATTTATTTTTAATAATTTACCAAAATACAAATTGATCTCTTAATCAGAAATTTGGTTTATTATAAGCTTTAATTTTGTGATATATCAAAACTTAAATCATTTTAACACCCATCTGTGATTTCGCCACATGAGATCCATTATTGAACATAATGTTAATAAACACGAGATTACTCTTGTGTGTCTTGCATTACGCTTCTGGTTAATGGCATAGTCTTTACTTTTTCTCATGCTGTCGAATAACAAACGAATTATTTTGTATGTCTAATTTATTAATTTTTTTCATTGTCATATATATACAAAATCTAGATAATATACATAAGGAACATTTTGTATATTATATATTATTTAAAATCTTCAATAATACTATTTTTAATATTACGATTTTTAATAATATAATAATCAAATTTAGTTTTTTTGTTAATTTCGTATTGTATTTTCAAAATTCAACTTAATTTAAAATTGAATGTTCCGTGTTTCTCATTACTATACAACTGTATATGAATAAGTGACATTTATTTAAGATGAGAAGACTGGAATATCTTATACATGATTTTAACGAAAAAGTGATAATCTGCTACGAGAACCAGGTAACCGACCTTGCGCGTCAAGCAAGCCGTTTTGAATGTCCGCTATGGAAGGTACAGCCTTCACTTCGCCACGTGCCGCTAAGCAAGGTGCCGATTTCAATAAACGTCGCGCTACTCGATTGATGTCATCCTTAGATATTCCATCTGCAGACATATTTTTGTGATTATTTTATGAATGTTAAGAATTGGTATTTTGTTGTAAAGAACTTTACAGAACTTACTAATAGCTTGTATGAAGTATTCTGGCCGTTTCCTAGTGCCAGTCGCTAGGACTTGTCTACCAATGTCTTCAAATACAACGGGCCGTTGTTCTAGATTCATAAGCAGCATTGATTGCAATTGTTTCTTGGCTCTCTACAAAAAAATAAAATTATAAAATATAACTATATATATATATATAAAATACGTATATATAATATATATATATATAAAATACGATTAAAAAAAGATTCAGAAATAAAGTGAAGCACTATCAGCATTAATAAACGATTCAGAAGTAAGCCAATATCATACTGCTAATTCGCTATCCGAGATTCCGCTTGTCATAGTAACCATCTCCTGTACAATTACTTCCACCATATCCTTCACATGAGACGGTGTGCATGAAGCGTGAATACAAAATAGACCAGTGTCTGTATAAGCATGATTGTATGCAGTTGCACTGTATAACCAATGATATCTACAACATAATTTTCTCGATATAGTGTTCTCAATTAAAAATTTCAAAAAAGTGCAAGTATGATAAATCTATTATTTGTGTATCTCTGTTATAGATATGAATATTAATCACAAATTTATTCATTTTTTATAACATTTTAATTACATTTTAATTACAGTTAATAAGAAAAGACAAACAAAAGATACAGAGTCAAAAGATATAATTATTTTATATTTATATTAAAACCTCTTTATAAAACATAAATAATAACATAAATCTTACCTATTCAACACATTGGTGTACAAACGCGTGTACATGCCCTTTCCAGGACCACCAGCGCTAAAACTGCCACCGCCTCCCATCATCATATTTAGTACACACATAGCAACAAAATCTGGATCTTGATGAGAACAGCCTTCTAAACCTATTACAACATGTGATAATTCAGGCAAGCCACTGGGTCCCGCGTAAATTGGTACATTGCATTCCTCCTATTAAAGACATAAACACCAGTTATTTATCTTTTTCAATTTCGCAACAAAAATAAAATTATTTTAATATACTTTATGTGAGTGATCATACCGAAACATATCCTCCACTATATTGTGCGATGGACATATCGACAGTATTTGCATTATTTGGGAAAATAAGATCAGGTTGTTCCTCCCAGATAGGTTTTTGATCTACAAAATATCTAAATCAGAGATAACATTATTATTATTATATAACAAAAAGGTTCAAAAAATGTTTATAACACCTTATCAGTACATCGCATATGACACAATAATATATTACATAAAAATGGTACTAAAATCTTACATTAAAAAATCTACTACATTATAAATTATTTATAAATTACTTAAATTACTTAATCAAATAAATTTGTCATCTATAGAAAATTTATGACTATTACTTAGTAACAGCGTGGACCAGGTCGTCATGTTCAACACCAACTCCAGCAACTACCATTCTATTTGGTACATAATGATGCTTGAGATACGTATGTAAAGTTTTCCTATCAATCTTTTCAATATTCTTTTCTGGACAGATCTTGGGTAAACCTAATGTGTTTTGCTTATATGCAGCCTATCAATACAATATATCCATATAATTACATCTTTTTTTCCTTTACAATAAGAAAATAAGCTTATAATTTCACTAAGATGTATCTAAAGAACTATTACTTTAAACTCACAGAATGAATCATGTCCATTAATATAGGCTCTTGTTCTGGCCTGGTATGTAAAGATTCCAATTCAAAATATACTGTTTGTTTAGCTGTTCCTACCTGAAAACAATTTATCTTTATATAAATATATACACATATAAAATACAAATGTTTCAGAATTTGTTACTAATGATATATAATTTAATTAAATAACATGATACAATAATTTTTTGTAAAATATTATACATTATACTCACTTCTTCCTCTGTAATTTGAGGTCTTAAGACAATATCACCTAGAACTTGAGTTACTATATCTAATCCGCGACGTTCTGCTGATGCTGCATAGACAAATGTGTCGCGAGACGCTTGACAGTCGCATATACCACCATGCTTTTCTAGTGCCAGCATTATCTTATCCTTGCTGTCAAATGTGTTTGTAGACTGTAACAATTAATACAGTATAATTTTGTATATACTTATGAATTATAGGAATTAAGAAAGACCATGAATCATAGGATATGGAATTTACATCTATTAATAGATATAAATTATGGAATAAACTATACAAATACATCAATAATCTTTGACACTTATTATATGCTAAGATAATAATAATACTTGTGATGAAAGAATCTTACACCAAATGCTAACTTTTCAAGAAAGTGCGAGATGCCATTGGGATATGCCACTTCATATCGCGGGCCCGAATCAATAAGGACTGAAAATTAAAATATAATGTACACACACACACACACACACACACACAAATCTAGCAAGTCTATTAGTGTTTTTGACTTTAACGTTTGTATCAACCTAGGTTGGATTAATGTTCTATTATTGGTTGACATTAGATGCTCTATCAATAATAGAGCATAAAACATCATTAATACAATTCAAGTTGATGCTACAGTCAAAAACACTATATATATATATAATATTCAAATCATGCTCAACTTACCACCTATGGTACAAAATTGTCCAAATCGATTTTCAGATGCAACTTTCAAGCCATTTGGTAAAACGGTGATGTGCGTTATCTGATGCTCCTCTTTTGCAGTCGAGTAAACGGCTTTTGGTAAATTCGGGATGGATTCTGTTAATGGTGGAAACGATGTAACAGTTTTCTTGTGATTCTCCTTTAAATCAAGAGGTATTCTTTGGGAGGAGAAATTACATCTTTGCCAGACATTGAGATATTGCGAGCGAGTTGAGCTGAAAAATAAGCAAAATATATATAATGGAATGTAAATGTATTCCATTCGAATTTTTTCCTCTATTAGAAGGATAAGATCAAGTTTACACAAATCTAATTTCGCGAATAATTTGACGTCACATTATCATGGTTACCTTTTTTTAAGCGCAACGATTAAAGGCCTTTGCAACATTCTCGAGAGTATTTTGTCAATTCGGAGAGATATGTAGCATACAGACGTAATTCTAACCGCCGAAAGCTACAGAGATGTGCTTGGGACACAATGCAGATGTGTTTGCAGAAAGAAAAAAATGACAGTGAATCTTGATAGAATCTCTTACGTTCTCTCAGACAACGGATTTACAAGCGAGAATATTTAAGCACATCCGGTAACGATACATCTCGTAAATATATATAGATAAAATTTCAGCTTTGTGAAATAATAGGTTAGATTTTCTTCATTTTTTTCCCTTTGATAAATATAAGTGTGTTCGGAAAAACGCTATTAGCGCTATTGTGTCATTCTATCCTTATTTTTCTGATAAATGATGAAGATAAAATAAAGGTGCAGCCACAATAGAAGGAATAGGGAATTAGGAATAAGGAATAAAGATTTCAACCTATCAGATATCAGATACACCGGAATACACAGTTTCTGATAGGTTGGAATCGTTATTCCTTAGGGTTGGTTTATAATAGGCCGTAATCTGTTAATTTTTTCCGTAATCTATAGAAATTGAGCAATCACAATCGATTATTCTTTTCACAATCGACTGTGATTGATCAATTTCATACTCTTATTTCTTAAACCAAGCTTACTACGTGTATTGTAGACGGGCCTTTACAATGGCTGCGTTCAGCAGAACGGTTGTTTTGCAACTGTTGGAAGTTTCCTTCGCGCTAATTGGATCATACTTTTAGATCTAGAAGAATGGTCCTATCTCAGCAGACAATCATAAAACGGTTGCAAAACTGTTGAGTCTGCTGAACGCAGCCAATATTGCCACGACTGCTGATAATTCCAGTCGGCTTTAGAATTGACCAATCACAGTTGATTTATTCTTCTCATATTCGACTGTGATTGGTCAATTTTCTACGACTTAAGATCCACGACTGCTACGACTTCTATTGTAGACCTCGCATTAGTCCGGATCTACAATAGGTGTTTTAAGACTTAAGCCATAAGAAATTGACCAATTACAGTTGAATCCGAGGGGAATAATCGACTGTGATTCGCCCATTTCTTATGGCTTAAGGCTTAAAACCCTATTGTAGATCCGGACTTAATCTCAAGCAATAGGTCTGTTCGCGTTGCATGCACTTTTTGCACTCAGCATTTTCGCTTTCTTTCCTTTCAACGTCCAAATATATATCTATCTCATTTTAAGTTCAAAAATTTTTGAGGATTTCAAGTAACGCGAACAGACCTAATGTCTTAAGATGCTAATTCGGTTCTCTGATTGGTTCATGCGCTAGCTTAAAACCATCTCGAATCTTGAGCAACGTCTATGGATTCCGCCCAAGGTTTCTGAGAGGTAGCGCACAAACGGCATCGGGGTAATCGGGGCATTTCTTGGATTTAAAATGTCGACGTGTGACGTGTAATTTACATTGACAAACAGTGGTAAACTCATTGAAAGGAAGTTCTAAAGAAATGGAATATTTTAAAAGCAGTCTGAAATCCGTCTTAGGAACCACTCCCGCTGATACACAACAAACGGGCGCCGATACAGTAAGTGGAATTAACAAATACTAAATGTTTCACATGCTGAAAATTACTTCCCTATGTTTTGAATAAACGCTGTGCATTTCTGTACAATTACGTTGCTACCAATTATCAATAAAGCTTTCTATATTAGTAAACTAAATTGTAAGTAGTGTGCAATGCGACGCTGTTGCTCTTACAATATTTGTATGTTTTGATACAGGTGGAGAGACTAGTAGACAGGTTGCAGTCTTCTAGTCTGCTCGATGACAGAAGAGATGCTTGCCGTGCGCTTAAGGCATTCTCTCGTACGTACCGTGTGGAAGTGGGTGCTCAAGGAATGGATGCATTGAGGCAAGTGCTGGAGATGGACAGAACAGATTGTGAGATAATCGGCTTGGCCTTAGATACATTATGCAATATAACAAATCCTGAAATGTTTGATGAGGAAGGTAAGATTAAAGGACTATTTTTGCTGCATTGGATTGCACTAAAACTTTCTAGCCAAATGTATAGCCTAGTTTACATGATTATTTAAGACTTCTTTGATGTCATTTAATATACTCGAATCAACTAATAATTTTTTATTAAATTATCTTAATTTCAGCGGTGCATTTAAAAGGTATACTAAAATGTACAATGTATACATCAAGATAATCACTAAAATACATATATTGTACATGTGTTTATATGCATCCCTGAAATTAAGATACTTTAACAGAAAGTTGCTAGTTGGTACAAGTATTAAATGAATAGTGTAAACTAAGATTATATTTATCTTATTTTAAATATAACAAGCATATGCTTCAGTCATAGAGAACACATCTTGAGTTTTTTTATATTAATTTTACATCTAATCTCTTTATATTATTTTAGTGGATAAACATAGTTCTAAGAACAAGATAGGAGAACAATTTACAGAAATATTCATCAAGCATTCAGATAGCGTTGGTTTGGTGCTGGCATTTCTTGAAGACTTTGACTTTCGTGTTAGGTGGCCGGCGCTAAAGTTACTGACGCATTTATTGGCAAACAGATCTAAAGATATTCAGGAAATAATCTTGGTCAGTCCTATGGGTGTCTCTAAATTGATGGATTTGCTGAGTGATAGCAGAGAAGTTATACGCAATGATGTAAGCTAAATTTATAATGAATGTTTCAGGAATAACAAGAATGCTTTGTTTATAGTACATTATTTATATAGGTCTTGTTGCTGCTCATCCAATTAACAAAAGGAAATGCTAATATACAAAAAATAGTAGCGTTTGAAAATGCATTTGATCGCATATTTGATGTCATCGAGCAAGAGGGTAATGCAGATGGTGGTATTGTTGTGGAAGATTGTCTTCTATTAATGTTAAATCTTCTCAGAGGCAACGTTAGTAATCAAAACTTCTTTAAAGAAGGTAAGATACAATTAAATATTTCTGATAATTTTAATAATCTCACAGTTCTATAATAATTTATGTGCTGCATTATACAGGTAGCTACATTCAGAAATTAACACCAATGTTCCAAATTCCTAATGAAATAGAGGATAATAATTTTGATGGATGGAGTCCTCAGAAAGTTTCTAATGTTCATTGCATGGTACAAGTTGTACGAGCGCTGGTAGCACCAAGTGCTCCTGCTCAGGTAAAAAATAATATTGTGGCGCTATATAAAATTTCGATATATAAAATGTCTGTATGTTATCTTTAATTAATAACTAAACAATTGCGCACATATGAAGGCAGTCGCAGCTTGTCAACGAACTATGAGAGCATGCGGATTATTGCAAGCTTTATGTGATATATTGATGGCTAGCGGCGTGCCAGCGGATGTATTAACAGAGACCATTAACACTGTAGCAGAAGTAATAAGAGGGAATGCTAGTAATCAAGAATTTTTGGCGGGTGTTATGGCACCGAGCACTCCTCCAAGGTATATCTTAGATACATGCTAATCTCATTCATTTTCTATCGCATACATATTTTTTAGAATAATAAAAGAGATTACAAATTACATATAAGTATATTATAGGCCGGCTATTGTTGTCTTACTAATGTCCATGGTGAATGAAAAACAACCATTTGTTTTGCGATGTTCAGTATTATATTGCTTTCAATGTTTCCTGTATAAAAACGAGGTAGGACAGACGCAGTTAGTCCAGACTTTATTACCACAAGGCAACGAGGCACCATCACTAACTACAGGTTCGTAATCTCTTTTATAAATGTAAAAAAAATACCTCTAATTCTACACACACATAAACGTTTTTGATTAAACTGTAAAATAACATAACTATTTTGCGTATATCTGTTATTAGGACAGTTGTTGTGTGGCGGATTATTTTCTATAGATTCTTTGTCAAATTGGTTCTCCGCCGTGGCGTTATCTCATGCTCTGATCGAAAACATAAGTCAAAAAGAACAACTTTTAAGAGTACTTCTCGCAACCAATATTGGGAAACCACCAGTGACGCTTATGCAACAGTGCGTTATGTTATTGCAGCAGGGTAACAAAACGCAGTGTAAATTGGGCCTGCTGATTCTGCTTTGTCGATGGACCTCGTACTGTCCACTTGCAGTAAAATCATTCCTGGCTATCGACTCTTCAGTAGCATATTTAACAGCTCTTTTGTCATCACAAGAAAATAATGATGATTTACAAGAGACCTTACTGCAGAGCATGTGCGCCTTGCTTATCGGTATTTGCGTACACTTCAACGATGATAGTGTTCCTACTTATACAAAAGTAAATACTATCGATAATTGTACAAATCCGATATATAAAGTGACTAATGTGCAACTAATATAACTTATCTATATTATTTTACAGGAAAAAGTGTGCAATTTAATAGAGAATAGAATAGGTTGGGAAAAGTTTCAAGATGCAATCGGTGGTATTGCCAGACACGAAATATATTCTCGAACACTAAAACATCCACAGCCTTCAGCTAAGAATCCATCGGAACTTTTATTGGATCATGAATTTTGCAGATTGTTAAAAAGTTTGGAAGGTACTTAGACATGTCAAACATTCAAATTTTTTTACAATCATAAAGAAAATTAATATTGTCAACTTTTTTGAAATGCAAATAAGATTTTTCGTTTTTTAGGGGTTATAATAAAATCGGTGATAGATGCTAATAATGAGAACAGGAATCAATTATCTGTAATGAACTTACCTGATAATACATTAATTTCACAATACAAAGATCTTATTAGAGAGCAGGATATACAAATTCAAAGGCTAAATCAAGCTAATAATTTTCTTACAAAAGAAAAACAAGAATTTGAGGTAGGGACTAATTTCTTTTTAGAAAAATACGAATTTATAGAATACATTTTTAAAAATGTTGTAACATTTTTGTAGGTACAAATACAAGAACTTCGCTCAGCCGTTAGTCATCTACGAGATCAAAATTTGGTTCTTCGAGCTGCACAAGCTAATATAGGAGATGGAAAAGAAAAAAATGCTTCTAGTAACGATCTAGATTTGGAAAAGGAATTACAAACATATAAAACAATGGTTGCAGATTTAGAAAATCGTTTAGCGGAATATATGCACATAATGCAACAACACAATAAGGACAAAGAAATCAAGGAATCACATTTAGAATTGATATCTCAATTGAAATTGAAGATAGATGAACTTGAAAAATTGAAGAAAGATCAAGAAGCTCTTTTAGAACTCTTGACAGATCAAGATAGTAAAATTACATTGTATAAAGAAAGATTAATTGAATTAGGGGATAAGGTATGTGCTATAAAACTGTACTTCATATGATATATGATAAACAAAATAAATATCTTCTCTCTTTTTAGATTGAATCTGATGAAAGTTCGGGTGAACTTGACACGGATGATCAACCAGAATCAAGTAACTAAAATATTTTAATTGATGTTCCCTCAAATAAATTAACAAAATTCTTTTACCAATAAGCAACTTTTCTTGTTCACATTTTGTAAGATTTCATTTAATGTGTCATAAATAATGTAAACATAAAATATATATGCAAATGTGTGTGTATATTTGCACATTTGCAGGTGTACATTTGCACATTTGCAAATGTGTGCACAAATACATGCACATAATTGTATAATTGAATATTCAGTCACGTTCTCTAGAAGCTAAACTATATAAATTCGATTTAATGAATAGTTATATTTTAAGTAAATTGAACTATATAATATTCTAATTCTGTGTAATAAGTTCTGATGAAACAGAGTTTGTAAAAAAATAATGTAATTAATTGTAAAAGCAGATTACATTTGAACTGAAGAAATTGATGCCAACCATTCCTATATATTGTCACATCCGCCGCACCGCTCTCGCGCCACATGCACGCACTCACAAGGACACGCGGAGAGAAATATGATGCACGCACGGAAAGAAGAGTACACTCGTTATAAAAGAACTGAGACTTTTTATTCCAGAAGGAAGCGCGCGTCCATACAGAGAATCTTTATCCGTCAAAATCCAAATCAAACTCTCTCTTGTTGATAAGACACGCTTCGCGACTATCTTCTTAAGGTAACGCGACACCGCTCGAGCCGAAGGGTGTCTCGCGGGCGTAACAATATATGTCGAACATAATTTGATGTGCAATTTTTTCGATATTTATAAAGAGTTATCCAAAAGAAATATATTTTTATTATATTTATTTTAAATAACTTATTCTAACTACGAATGTACAATTAATAGGACTGACAGGGACAACATTTGTAAATTCCCATTTTCAATAATTTAATATACAGTATAATATAGAGCTCTATAAATACATCTTGATGCTTTTTTAATGTATTGTAATTCTTTTGTCATTGGCTGCGGGATGTTGTAATATCTAGCCAATAATATCAAATAACTAGCAGATGAGAATTTTATCCAATGTAATATCAGATATAGGTTTATACTGCACTTTGTCGTTGTTTCATGACTGCTTGAACGCACTTTGCCATAGTCAAAGACGCTCGTGATACTACGTCAGTCATGAAGAACTGATCCAACGTTTTATGTTTGATGTCCACAGGGTCTGATAAAAATGATCCTCCAGACTGATGCTATATGTACATAACAAACAATATGTAAAAATAATATTATTTTGTATTTAAAATATTTATTCAATCACACACGAACCTTAGCTATTTCTAAAGCTTGCTTAAAGAAATTAGCTGGCTCAACATTGCCATATCTGACCAGATGAGGCGCAACCTCTTCAAGCCTGGATCTTACGTCGTTCAAATTATCATAGGGCAAAGTAACTCCAGTCAGCTATAACAATTTAACAAAAACATGCGATATTTCGTATCTTGATTACTTAACAGGCATAACGTAAAATTTTGCTATAAAAATTTATTTACTTCGGAAAGAGCGCGAATAATTTTCCAATCTGGTCGTGCTAAGCCAGGCGGCGTAATTGCTGCGCACGTTTGTTGGGAGCGACCTTCTGTATTAACGTAACTTGCGACTTTTTCAGTGTAAGCTGCTCCAGCCAGTACAACATCCGCAATGGCTGCTCCAGCATCACCATGACTTCCTAGAATCATAAATGATATTTAATCATAAAGCATTTGTAACTTGATATTAGAACATAAATACAATTAATTTTACATATATCTTTGGAATTGTTGTACACATGCCTATATAAATGATAAATGTGTTTGGAAAATCTTCCTTCTTAATATTTGCGTCATCAGCGCCCAAAAGAAACAGAACTTTTGGTTGTTGTTCCTTAATTTCTTCTACAGTCGAACCATAGCCGATATCTAAGGCGGCGACTTGAGATGCGTTTGTATGCAGTATGTTCAAAATCTTCCAATCCTGGGGAGCCTAAGATAAAATATATAATTAATATAATTTTTACACGCGATTACAAAAAAAGTCAGTGGCTCACTTTTGAGTCATCTCCTAAAGCCTTCGCTAATGCTTGCGTTTCATAAAGAATTTTAGCTCCATCCTGTCGAGTTAGCTGGTCGGCGCCCAAGATAACGAGTGGTTTTTTAGCCTCTTTCAGAGTCGCACGGAACGGATGCGAGCCGTTTCGTAATTTTGTTATTATATCAAAAGACTCTCCTAAATGCTATATAAAAAAATTACATTTTGTAAAATAATCTACATACCGTTTCCCTAAAATAGATAAAAATTGATAATACCTCATGTTCATATGTCAGGTCTACATCCGGGCCAATGAGGGCAATTGTTTGTTCACCATGCAGATAGCCCTTCCTGAGACGTGTGTTTATTAGTGGTGCTTCATATCTTGGATTTGTACCGATTAGTACTACAACATCTGCGTCTTCAACTGCGGCAATAGTGTTGTTCAAAAGATAGCTACTTCTGAGATCGATACCCGAACCGTCTTTCGGGAAGCACTGTTCTGTAGCTAGTCCCTCACTGCCCAATTTGTTCACTAAATCTTTCATAGCAATAAGGGCTTCCGCATCTACCAATTTCCCAGCAATCGCGGCGCATTTGTCCGCTGATATATTCGCTAGAGGTCTAGCAGCTAATCAATATAAAGAATTGAACGTTTTTATTACATACAAAAACATGGACGGATTTGTTAAGTGTACATATAATAAATACTAATCGATCCTACCAGCAATAAGTGCATCTTCCCAATCCACAGCTTCCAATTTTCCGTTGATCTTCATCATTGGAGTAATTAGTCTTTGCCTTTTGAGTCCATCATACGAGAAACGAGCTTTGTCTGAGAGCCATTCCTCGTTTACTTCCTAGAAAAATTATATCATTAATTATTACTAGTAATGTGTATATATAACACAATTAAGCATCTTTATGTTCTTTACTGTAAATATATATATTGTATATTAAAGATATTTACCTCATTTACTCTTGGTAATATTCTTAGGACCTCTCCGGTTCTGTGAGAGATAACTATATTGCTACCAACAGCATCATGAATGTCAATACTGTCAGTACGACGTGTCTCCCAGGGACGAGCAACAAACGCATACGGCTTACTAGTTAGTGCACCCACTGGACAGAGATCGATGATATTGCCAGACAATTCTGATAAGAACATTTTCTCAACATATGTTCCCACCTTTAAAATCATTATATAATTGTCATATAATTTTTAAGAACGTTATTTAATAAATAGTTAAATATAAAGTATTTTGTATACAGATTGATATATGTATATATTACAAGAATCTGAAATCCTCGCTACAGTCTCATGATAAGAATTACAAAAAACAATTTATCTTTTTCTTTAAGTGATACATATTCGCAATAAGCGAATGATTATATTTGAAATATATGTAAAATATTCAATTTACCTGCATATCATTGCCACGACCTGTAGTTCCTAAATCGTCAATACCAGCTACTTCCGAAGCAAATCGGATACACCTTGTACAATGTATGCAACGTGTCATAACTGTCTTGATTAACGGCCCCATGTCTTTATCCTCTACTGCTCTTTTCCCAGAGAAATTAATATCGACGAACCTACTTCTGTCAGTTCCAAAAGCCATACTTTGATCTTGTAAATCACACTCGCCGCCCTGGTCACAGATTGGACAGTCCAGTGGATGATTAACCAACAGGAATTCCATAACACCCTCACGAGCTTTCCGTGTGAGGTCAGAGTTGGTTTTCACTCTCCAGCCTTTCATTACTGGCATAGCGCACGCAGCAATTGGCTGTAAGATTGATTTATCGTCTATTAACTTTTTATTTAACGAATTATTCACTCATTCCTTTTAGCTTCTGTTATACAATAGAATAATTATTGTACAAAATATCTAATAGCTATTACCTTAACTTGCTTCTCTATTTCAACAAGACACATCCTGCAATTTCCAGCTACAGCAAGACGTTCATGATAACAGAATCTTGGTATTTCAACACCCACCTTGGCAGCAGCCTGAAAGAAAAATTTTCTCACATGAATGTTATTATCTACTTTTATTATTAAGTGTAATGTACATATTAAAATAATATATATATATATAAAATGAGAATCTTTTATTGTTTATAATTAAAAATTACAATTTATAAAAATGGTAATCTTTTATGATGAAACAAAAATATTGTTTATTAGTTTTAGAATGTAAATTTTACCATAAAAATTGTGATAATTTTGTCTTCATATTGAAATAAACTTATTTGCTACTGTTAGTTAAATGTTATTTTGAATTTATTTATTTTCATGAAGTTGCTGAAATTAAATGGCTATTTTGTATTATTTTGTAATGAGTAGACAGATATAATATCAAGTACTATACTGTAAAAGAAACCAATTAGTTATATTATTTTTTATTTGCATGTAATACAAAAGGAATGTGCATATATACATATATATATATATATATATGGGATGTCTCACAACTACCGCATTTATTCTTAAGAACATATTCTTGAGATAATTTTGAGACGAAAATCCTAATATAAAAATGTCGAGGTTATAATAGTTTTTGAATTATAATTGGTTAAAGATAGTGTATAATTCGAAAACTATTGTAGCCTCGATATTTTCGTCTTAGGATGTTCAAAAGAATCCAGAAATAATAATAGAGGCTATAAAAGTAAAATGGTTTTTGATTTATAAGCATTTAAAGTTAGCTTGTAATTAAAAAAATCATTGTAGTCTCGATATTTTCGTCTCAAAATTACCTCAAGAATATGTCCTTAAGAGGAAATGCGGTAGTTGTGAGACACCCTGTATATATAATATATATATACATATGTATAAAGATATTATAAAATTTTATTATAAAAATGAATATTATAAAACATTATAAACACTTTGGCTATATAATTATATGACTCAGTAATGTTTTCAAAAAATGTTTTAGATGAATTTGTATACATTAACAGAGATATTTTTAAATACTATTATATACATATTCTCTCTAATATAATAATAACTATAATTATATCTTCAATGTGAATTTTACATTTTTTTCGTGGAAATGACTATTCCGAGACTTTCCAAATATGTATAGATAAACTATGCAAACATCTAAATTTTTAATTTCTCTATATTTATTTTTTCAGTTCATGAATGGATATTCACTTTGAATAATGTATTAAAAGTTAAAACAAATGACAAGTTCCTTTCACAGTAATGTTTAACTTGTTTTATCAACTATGTTCATTAATTTAATTGTTATCCAAAGTCGATGTTTTTTGGCTTGAAATCGAAATATGTCGGTATTCACACCTATTACCGTTCCTATTCCTTACTTCATTGTTGTTTTGTCATAACGTGCGACGCTCGGTCTCAAGAAGACGGCTAGTTTGAAATCGTTAAAAGTTTTTGATCTGTGTCTTTCACTATGTTTAAAAGTATTCTGTTATTAATATTTTTATAGTTAAATATATTATGAATAATAGTATTTTATAATATTAGTAACAGAATACTTTTATAATTTATTATAATTTAATATAATTTAATATAATTATTATAATTTAATATAATTTCTAAATCTATAATTTATATATATATATACATTTACGAGTTGATAATCAGAAAGTCATTGAAATTGGAATTAATTGTTATATCATAATAAATTATTTATTATAATATAACAACTTATAGCTCCAATCAGCTCTAATTTCAATGACTTTTCAGTTTCAATGACTTTCTGATTATCAACTTGTAAATGTATCTACCCAGATAGCCAAGTCTGTAGAAAGCAAATTTTTTAAATGTCTGCTACACACTATGCCAACAAAATAGTAACAGCATTATTACAGAATTAGATACATAATACTATTGACAAACTGCTAGAAAAAAATATAACAGAATCAGATAATGTCGGCAGGATCTGCTCAGTTTCTGCTAACGATTTGCCTTCACATTATGTCGATAGGCGATGTTAACGAAACACAAGCCTAATGCGGATGCAGACTATCATCATTAGTTGATAGCAGACTGTCATCATTTTCTGCTCGAATCTGCTGACAATCTGTTAGAAGACTGCAAACATTTTGCTACCTGGATGTATATATATATATATAAATTATAATTTTAGAAATTATATTATTCTTTGCAACAGAAGACATACGAAAAAAATGAAGATAGAAAAAATATGGAAAAATACATAGATTCGAACCTGCAGGACTGTTGTTCCCGGTGGTACTTGCACAGGCTTGTCGTCGATGAAAAGCTCGATCAGCTCTTGTTGCGACTTATTGGACGTCGTATGGAAACTGACAGAGCAATGCCTTCCACCTGCCAGGCCTGTGGCCCGCACGATCGGTAGTCTCAACATCTCGCCAGACTAGCAACACCAGTTTACATTATTATATAATAAACAAACTTTATCACACAGTCAATGACGAATTAATCTAACTAGAGAGGATTACAGTTAATGCAAGACATATGTCTCCAAAAGTTATTATCGCAGCAACAGTGCCGAGAGTGTAACAAGAAATCTCGATGATTTGCCAAGTGATTTAAACGCGATATTACGCAATCTAAATCACAGTTAAATTAAGTTATCATGGTTGTTCTCAAGATACCTTCTCTGGACGTCAGAAACACCTAACAACCCACACTGAGCTCATGATGAGCAATGGCGAATTCGATGAATCGATTGTAAAACGCAATTGTGTAGATTACTTTTGTGTCACCGTGTATAGTCATGAACGTATTGGGTTGCGCTAATCAAGATCGTTCTATAAATTTATTATAGATTTGAAAGAAAATCGTGAATATTACCGACATTACCTATGGAACTTAATAAGCATACAGCTAATGACTGGTTTATGCTTCGGTTTTAATCCTAAAATCCTAAAATTCAGCCAATAGAATACAGATTTCCGTTAGGACCAATTAAGATTGGTAGCCCTATTGGCTGAATTTTAAGATTTTAGGATTAAGACCGAAGCATAAACCAAGCATAAATTGTGGTCATGATTGCTCTCAAAATTTCTCTGCTGCAACAACTTACTAAATGCTCCAATGAACTCTTACATCTGATTGGTATATTCCGTTAAATCTAAAAATATAGACCAAAGAGCGGTAATGGCTGCGTTCAGCAGACTCAACAGTTTTGCAACCGTTTTATGATTGTCTGCTGAGATAGGACCATCTTCTAGATCTAAAAGTATGATCCAATTTTAGCCATTAAGGCTGCGGTCCACTTGACGCTACAAACGCTTCGAAACATTGGCTGCGTTCAGCAGAGAAAGCAGCTTTGCAACTGTTGTAAAATTCTTCAATACGATTGGTTCTTGCTTTTAGTTCCTGACAGATCTAAATGTATAAACCAATCATATTGAAGAATTTTACAACAATTGCAAAGCTGCTTTCTCTGCTGAACGCAGCCAATGAATGCATCCATATGAAATATGAATGCACCCAAAGCAAGTAACTACTTTACTGTGTTCTCTACTGTGATTGGCCGATTCACTTACCGTTTAAAGGATTTATATTGGTTATTATTTGTTAATTTACGTAATCAAAGAATTAACCAATTAAAGTCGAATGAAAGAGGAATAGTCGACTATGATCGGTCAATTCTTACGGATAATTACGGCATAAGTTAACAGATTAAGATTAATATTAATTTACGTTTTTCTATGCGTTTCTAAGTTTATACTGAATTATTTTTTTTAACATTCGACTGATTTGTCAATTTCTTACGGCTTTACAACTTACGGTCTCAAAGTTAGACCTTGTCAATGGAAAAAATATTAGGAATAGGAATAAATATTAAGGGGATGCTGGAGTAACAAAATTACAACATCATAGTCGTATAAAAATCTTCGAATTGATTGAACGGAATAAAAAATCCTTTCATAGGATTAAAGTAGACTCAAAATTAGGAGGTGGTGCAGTGAACCTTTTGTACTAAAATCGAAAAAAAGTTAAAAAATGTTTTAACATTCTTTCGATTTTAGTATAAAATCCACTGCATCACCTCCTAATTTTGTGTCCATTTTAATCCTGTAAAAGGATTTTTTATTCCATTCAATTAATTCGAAGATTTTTATACGACTGTAATGCTGGAGTCGCCTGTATTACCGATAATACTATTATCGATAATACTATTACCGATAATACTAGCGTTTTTGACATTTTTGTTCCTGTCTAATTTCTTCGTAGTAGTTTCACAGAATAAAAATTCCTTCTCCACGATTAAAATATTCAGGTTAATGTACTTGTCCCTGGTGTATTTTGTGTTCAAAACTGAAAAAAATATGAAATTACAGATTGAAATTACAGATGATTCCAGCATTCCTTTAAAACTCTTAAGGCCATCACACGTACAAAAATTTTAGTGGGAATCGTAAAGTCGCAAGCAAATCAACCAATCACAATCAAAATTACGATCTCGAGTTTCAAAACGCTCGACTGTGATTGGTTGATTTGCTTGCGACCTTATGATTATAACTAATGCGGGGTCTACAATAGAAGTCGTAGCGGTCGTAGGGTCTTAAGTCGTAGAAAATTGACCAATCACAGTTGAATATGAGAAGAATAATCAACTGTGATTAGTCAATTTTCTATGACTTAAGACTCTACGACCGCTACGATTTCTATTGTAGACCCGCATAAAATTTTCGTACGTGTGATGACCTTTACGTTCGCAATGCTCACGGTTATAATTTATCCTCTTTATCAAATATTAAACAAGGATGAGATGATACGCGTGATCGTCAGTGAGGCGATATAAATATTTAGGGTATATCCACACAAAATTGTTAACTGAAATCTGTATTCTGTTGGCTGAATTTTAGGATTTTAGGGTTAATATTGAAGCATAAATCAGGCAAACGCTTTCTTAAGTTCATCTTTTTTCGGAAAACCATACAGGGGACTGAAAGAAGAAGAAGAAGAAGAAGTTTATCTTTAATGGAGGCTGGAGCTATTAAGAAAAAGTTTATTTTTAGATGTTCTGTAGCTAATATAATTCGTGGAGCATCTGAAGATAAATTTAAAGAGCCTTAAATATAAGGCCTGATTATGAATATGAGCATTAATGCTTACTCCTATTTATTTCTAATAATTTCCATTGTGCGCAGCCCTTTAATTGGAGTAATTAAAATCATATGTCCACGATGACAGTTAGTAATCACGTGGTCATTTAATGCAGAGTAGAGTGCGGTGTAGCAGCGCAGGCAGCGTATATTGGCGTATATATTAAAGGGTATATTAAAGGCAGCGTACACACATATATACATATACATATATATATATTAACGACAACGAAGAGGTTAAGAGTCGTTGAGAGTACGGAGAGCGTTCGCTTAGCTTACGCGTTAAAGTAGAAAATTCATTTTCCGACATTGGAAATTCTGGAAGAGTCGAAACTTCGCACCAAGTGTCCTCGAGATCAATTTAGAGTTTCGGAGTTGGTCCCATTCGGGTCCGTTAACTCCTTATTTGTTTTCGACGTCTTTTGAGTGTGAGTGATCGTGAGACATATCTATGAATTTTATAATGGATGATCCGGACGCGTCTGCGATTATTTATATATAGCGATTTTTATGTACACGATGTAAAACAAGTCCTCGTTCTATCGCCACCCATTCGAACGGTGTGATACAGATTGATTCGATAAAATCGGCAGGTACACTTCGCATGATAAGGAGTCCATCTAGAGGCATGTAAATAGTGTCAGGTGATTGGAACTGTTCCGTGCCATTTTTATTGCGCATTTCTGTAAGATCCCGGTTCTTCGTTATTATTTCGTTGTAACATCGCATATTCGCGCGTGTAAGAAAATTATTTTGTTACGTAAACGCTTGATAAATAAGGTGTACATTGTTGCATATAATAAGCGGTTTTCTCGACTGACACACATTTACTTCTTTAAAATCATTGCAAATAATAACTGACTACAATGAAGATCATGAGAATTAACAGTGTCTGTTTTTCTTTTTCAATTTTCTTTAGTCTGTCGTGACAATAGAAAAAGTCAGTATCGAATTATATTTTATCTGCAAAATAATTTTCAATTATATATGGACAGGAAATTTATGTTGGATAAACACATTTGTCACAACTATTTCTTAAGAATTTACAATAATAATAATAATCTTAGTATGCAAATTATCAGTAGACTTGAGTAGAATATTTCGGGATCAATTTGGCATCAATATTAATTGTATTAAGTTCATGTTCTATTAATAGACTCCGTCGACATAATCTGATAACTGAATAAAAATTGAATAGAATTTGTAATTCAATAAGATTCTTATTGAATAGTTATTTTTATTATTTTGTAATTATTTAAATGGAATATATCATGTAAATGATAGAAATTGCAAATTTTTGGTTTCTATAGTCAATCTGTTAGCAAATTCTACTGCCAACAAAATTTGTAGCAAACACTTTGCAAAATCCGTTTTCAACAAATTTATCTATCTGAAATTTTATATCTACTTAAAAAACAGAAGTCTCTGTAATTCGAAATAATAAAATCATAACTGCTTAAAATTCATTTGTGTTTAATATTCTTATTAGTGTACTATAATAATGTTGTCGTGACATATATATTTTTTATTGTACTCTAAAATTTTACTTCTTGCTTTCATTAAATTTCAAATATATTATAATATCTATTTTACAATATCTATTTCACTTTAAAAACAAAAGAGTGTACACTAGTTTAGCTATAAAAAGTAAACCTATATAAGGCAAAAGGACATAGAGCAGTTTTTCCAAAATCCTGAATTTTCAAGTGTTTTTAGAATGCTTAATGGATTATTCAGTGTTTGATGAATTGATTTCGTAGATTTCTTTTAAATTATGATACGGTTGTCGACACAATATTATTTTAGGGGTGTAACTTTAAAATAATAATAAATTTTATTGTTCAATTATATAGCAGAAGATTCAAGATGTCCGAAAAACTCCCGAGTAATCAACCGCAACCTATTGTTAAAATAGGCCATTATACATTAGGCCAGACTTTGGGTGTGGGTACATTTGGCAAAGTAAAAAGTACGTGTGTAATACAGTAGAAATTCTCTTTTTATTATCCTACCTAAAATTAATATCTATCCTACCTAAATTAATATAAATCCTACCTAAAATAAATTTTTTCATGTAATTCACAGTTGGGGAACACGTTTTAACGAAACACAAAGTTGCTGTGAAGATTCTGAATCGTCAAAAAATCAAGAGCCTGGATGTCGTAGGCAAAATTCGCAGAGAAATACAAAATCTCAAGCTCTTCAGACATCCTCATATCATTAAGCTGTAAGTATTAATTGTAGAATTTTGTTTCGTATATCGTAGTTATATAGCAATTATTTTAGAAATAATAAATTAAGAAATAAATTTTAGAGAATTTAATTTTGAAGTGAGAGGGAGAAGCTGTCACATACAGAACATTAATATTCATACATGTTTCCCTATTTAACGTGTCTTCTTTTAAATAAATAGCTCGTATAATCCAAATTTTAATGTATGTTTCACATAGATATCAGGTCATAAGTACTCCTACAGATATATTCATGATAATGGAATACGTCTCAGGAGGAGAGCTGTTCGATTATATCGTTAAACATGGCAAGCTTAAGGAATACGAAGCGCGACGATTTTTCCAACAGATCATATCAGGCGTCGATTATTGCCATCGACATATGATAGTACATCGTGATTTAAAGCCAGAAAATCTTCTGTTAGATCACAATCTCCATGTGAAAATTGCAGACTTTGGTACTTGGATATAATTGGCATATCGACACTCCCATTATATATAAGTGATAAAATGTTCTTCTACAAAAATGTAGGTTTGTCAAACATGATGATGGACGGAGAGTTCTTGCGTACTTCATGCGGCTCTCCAAATTACGCTGCACCAGAAGTGATATCCGGTAAATTATACGCCGGTCCCGAAGTCGATATTTGGTCGTGCGGTGTTATATTGTACGCGCTACTCTGTGGTACCTTACCGTTCGACGATGAGCATGTTCCTACTCTCTTTCGCAAGATTAAATGTAAGTTGTCCTCCTCAAAGAGAAATGCCAGCTTGCACGCTGGATATTTTCTCAAAGACACCTTAAATGGCAGGATTAATTAGAATCTTTAATTTTAGCTGGTGTTTTTCCTATTCCGGAATACTTAAACAAAAGTGTTGTTAGCCTCTTATGCCACATGTTGCAAGTGGATCCAATGAAGAGAGCGACTATCGAAGATATCAAGTATATTGATAATGTATTTTTTTTCAAAATATTGAATTAATACTGGCCATCACTGTGCTTAATAGATACTTTTCAATTTCAGAAAACATGAGTGGTTCCAAAAAGATTTACCGTCGTACTTATTTCCGTCACCTGTCGAACAAGATTCTTCAGTTATCGATATAGATGCTGTGAACGAAGTATGTGAAAAATTTAATGTGAAAGAACCAGAAGTGCATTCCGCGCTGTTGGGCGGTGATCCACATGATCAATTGGCGATCGCTTATCACTTAATCATAGACAATAAGAGAATCGCAGATGAAGCTGCTAAAGCGGAATTGAAAGATTTTTATGTGGCATCTAGTCCTCCGCCTGTAGCATTTAGTCCAAATGAAGCAAACAGCAGTCCATTGAGGCCTCATCCGGAAAGAATTGCACGTATGTAAAAAATATGAATGAATCAGTGCGACTCGTCATTTAATGAATTTCTTATTAGAAAATTATCTTTCTCTTCTCTTTCTTTTTTATGTAAGAATAAATTTGTAAAGGTTACTAAAAAAATATCTACATATAGTGACAATGTTACAGCATACCGCGAACGTCAAGGTTCGCAAGGTAGCGCACCTGCACAGATACAAGGAAATCGCGGTACGCCTGTGAAAAGGGCGAAATGGCATTTAGGAATCAGATCACAATCCAAGCCCAACGACATTATGAATGAAGTTTATCGTGCTATGAAAGCGCTTAATTTTGTAAGATTAATCATATGTGGAGTTATATAACAATTGATTGTTTAAACGTGATATCACGCAAAATTATCCTTTTCAGGAGTGGAAGATTGTAAATACATACAGTGTTAGAGTAAGACATAAAAATAAACTGACCGACAGATATAGCAAGATGTCATTACAATTATATCAAGTAGATCATAAGAGTTACTTGTTAGACTTCAAATCTTTATCCAGCGAAGAAGAGGATATTGGACGAGGTAAATTAAGTCTTTAAAAATATATTTGACTTACTGGTTATACATAAACAATTTGCGTATAAAAATATATCCGTTTATAGATCCAACATTGCCGCCTCCGCAAGCAACAGGCCATCACACAATGGAATTTTTCGAAATGTGTGCAGCATTAATTACGCAATTGGCACGATAGCGCGCGCGCGTGCCTACTTCTTTTTTTAAATTACATTAAATCCGGTTATATACTATGCTTTTAACATTGTATAGTTTGAAATAAATGCAGATATTATAAAACATATTATAAATTTTGCCTTTTACAAAATAATTTCAATAAAGGCTATATTTTTCGAGCTCAATTTAGTTTTCAATTGAATTCTGAAAATGTGATCGTGTGAAAAGAATACATCTTTAACAACTAATGTAGATATAGAAATTAATGAACAACGGTATTATCTACATACGTAATCATTTATTATCGAGGGCTATAATGGAACGTTACATTATTACAATCTAATATAAATTACAACACAAATATATATTTATCTAAACGATTATTGATCTTATCATTTATTATCATATTTTATCTATGAAATCGGTTCACACTATCAGAAAAACCAAAAAAATATGTTCATACGCTTAGAAAAATATACATTGTTATCCTTGTCATATTTAAATTTATCTCATGTATATCTTGTACAAATGAATTTGTTTTGGGCCGTGCCTGTGAAAATGTGATCAAGTAATTTATGTTCTGACCGTGATTTTCTTTCATTACGATTGATGAAATTTATAACAAATTAATATACATAACAATCAAATAACTATCATGTGAAAATATATGCGCAAATTATTTAATATTTAAACATTTGTATGTTGATATCACTATATAATGTCTTAAGCTGAAACCCATTTAAGCACCATCTGTCATTGGAATATTGGTAATTAAAGATAAAATATACATGATGGCACATACCGGACCTTGTCTCATATGAACATACGGTTCGATCTTTATAATGCTGCCAAAAAAAACTGCCTGTTACTCAGCTTGCCTTACTATACATACAAAATTGACAAAAAATATATATAAATTCGACAATTTCATATTTTATCTCGTATGTTTAAACATTAAACGGAAGAGAATCTTGCCTAAACGTATTTATTGATATGGAATACTTCCAGTTTTGTTTATCTTAATACTGCGCACAATTTTAGGAAGATTATGGAGAACTTATGCAACTTGTGACTACAATGATGATGACGATGATGATAATGTGAGAACGATGATGATGGAAATGTCAAATGCACATAGTAAATTAAAAAACCGTGTGATAGAATATATTATAATCTAAAATTATATTACAAAAATATAATAAAACATAATGAACATAATTATTAGTACAAGTCTGTTTTTCTTTTTAAATAGCATGTGTTATATAATGTATGACAATTTGTGTAAATCCTGATATACGTAAAATGTTTAACTATTTTAGCAGTGTTTCAATAGTGATGCTTTAAGTTTTAGAATTGATTTGTTCTCAATGAAAATTTCATGAGAACGCAATATTCATTTAAGAATATCTGCTATCAAAATAATTCTCATAAAGTCCTAAAATATCCTGCGTAACTATGATCAACTTTTTGATACAATTAACCTTTCCATCATTATTTATAAATACAACTTTCTAGCACAGTGTGTTGCTCCAATTGGTGGCACAACCTATGGCTAACAGATATTGTATGTACCATGACATATAGGTTGCATAGCCTGCAGAACTGTACTTTTTTCGAAATATTACGATATTTCGGATCTTTTTTCGGAAGTGTTAATAATAATAAAATGAAACACACAATATCAAGCGAGTACATATACAGTATGCTTTTATCATAGTCACTTTGACTAGAAGATATTATCGTACATTCAATGCAGAATATACTATTCCATAACTTCAGGAATATAAATGTAATATTTGCTAACAGAACATTTTAAGGAACGCATCCAAGCTTTTTTCCATTGTAATATTCATAAATAAAAATGATAAATTACGTTTATCAATAATATAAATCTTTTATAAAATCAACAAATCCGTGATGAAAGATCGTTGAGTATAGATGAAGAACTGTGCATGTGCATTCGTCTCGAGCACTATAATAAATTCCTAAATAAACAATAAAAACTTATACATACGTGAATGTTAAACTAGTGCACTATATTATATCTATATAAAAATATGCATGTAGAATAATATATATGTAACAGGTAGCTACATATATATATGTATGTATGTATGTGTATATATATATATAACTGTAAATTAAAACCATTAGAGTATACATCTTACAAATACTGCATTTTTTTAACAAAAATCTTTTTGTTCATTATTTCACTGAAACATGGTTTTAATTTTTAATAAAATAAAATCGTATTAATGTATACAATCAATATGTACTGTATTATGTATCTAACAACTTTATAAAATTATGCTTGTGCTTTGGGCAATTAGCAATGTATAATATAAACTGATGAATTAACATGTGACTAAATTAACATACTGCAGAGATATTAACATAAATCTCTAAACATTTCTTACGACATATTGCACAAAAATCTGGCGTTCATTCTTATAGTATGTTATATCCAGCAATCGAGTGTACAGTTGTTCAGGCTAAACGTATTTTTGAAATGGCACATATAATAGATGTTATTAGTAACTCTAAATTTTGATAATATAGGTGTCTTTCTTCCCTTTGTCACTCATGTGGTGCACATCACACTCGGAGAATTTCTGTTAAATCTCCTGATTGTCTTCACCAGTCTCATTATCTACAAACTCCACATGCGTAAAAGGGAAGTGTCCGACCTTGCCGTGCAATTCACCTTCCCACTGGCCATTGATATTAGTCTTTGTCACTTTTATCATATCACCTACTTCTAATTTTAGCGCAGTTTTATCGTATGCGTTTGGCACCCTTGCCTGTTTCACTTTGGCAAAGGCCGGCAGTGTTCTCTGAATGTTTGATCTTCGCGTTATAGTCGCTTGTCCCGTCGTTTCTGTATGAGATACCTGTGACGTAGGCCCTGAATTTGAATTAGAGCCGGAACTACCACCACTTTCAGGCCGCGAATTATTTTCTATTATCATATGACTATCGTCGTCGTACTTCTGAACGTACGGCACTGGTATCGAACCAGTTTGGCCCACACTATTTCTAGCTGTCCACCACTGTTCTTCATCTTTCGATATTACAGTGAGTATATCACCTAAATTACAAGTACCACATTAATATAATTATAAAAAAAATGATACAAATTAATCACAGAATTAAGAAAGTCGATGTATACCTTTTCTAAAGGGTAAGTCCTCAGAATCATTTCCTTCAAAATCATACTTTGCAATTACCCTCTGTGTCTTCTTTGGTGCTGGCCTGATTAACGGTGTCGTATCTAAGTAATGAAGTTTATAAAAGGCGAGAAGACTGGGGATATCCGGAAACATCTGATCACCAATCCGATAACGAATTTGGTCTCCTTGTTGGATTTTATTGATAATATAGTGGCTAACTTTACTGTCCTCTCTTACGCACAGCACAAAGTCACCATGTATAGAGGTGCTGTCTCGTACTAAAAATACACCACCTTCTTTTTCACCCATCAATAAGTCAGATGCATCCTGTCGTGACATAGCACCAAAATACCAGCTAAAAAGAATCAATAATTAATTATAATACAGTTTCAGAGAAACTTATATTTTACTTAAATGTGTAAAAAAAAAAGATAAATCATAGTTTCATAAAAAGAAAATGTGAAAAATAAATTTGTAGTAAATATTATAATACTATTTCTAAGTATTAAATTCAAGTATCAAATTCAACATTTCTCGATCAATTTTTTCACTCTTGTTTAAATAATCGAGATTCTCTCTATTTTTCTTTCTAGGACAAAAGTATAACGAAGAAAGGTTTTAAAAACGTTTAGATTTTAATTATCTTTAATTAGTGCTTGATTGTGAGAACATTCAATGTTATAACACAAGTGTCTGTAAGTAACTGATCTGACAAACATCTGGGAAACACTCGAAAAATTACGAAATTTATACTTCACGTCGTTCACGATAGGGCTGATACCTCGAAGCGAGCTACAACTCGTATCGCACGGACTAAAGACTACTTATCCAGTGCTCAGAGATCCAATACGTCAGGACGATAATTGCACCGTTTTTGTGCGGGAGTTGTTAAACGGGAAACCGCGATATGTTAAGTGACCCGCACAGTCGCAATTTCAAACGCCATTACACCAATAATACTTAATGCAAGTATGACACTCGCTCGATGAATCAAAACATGGGAATTCTCCCGCACGTACCTCGATTTGTCATACTGGTCGAAGGTCGCAGCCATTGTCGTGTCGATCGGGGGTTCCAGAAGCGAGACGAGCAGCTTCTTCTCTCGTCAATTGTCAATTAATATATCACGGAGCACGTCCGACGGGGAGGGAATGAGAGAGAGGGACTCGGCCGAGTTGCCGCATAGTAAGAGGGACCCCACAAAACGCTCGCGCGAGTCACTACCGTGGATGGATCCCCCAGGTTTATCGCGGGACTTTGTGCGGCTACCGGAGAAACCACCGCGACGTACCTTTCGGCGGGGATCCTCGGAGATACTTTTTACGGTCACTCTTTTACTCCCGAGAGGGAATTATCACTTCATCGTCGGACGTTCCTCGCACAGTACGGTCTTGTAGAAACGGACCGTCGGCAACATGTTCTCGAGAACGTGCACGTTCACAAATGTTTCGATCGACAGATGTTTCTCTTCTCTTTGCCGAAAGGCCGAGACCTTCGTCGCGAAACTACCACGTGCTATACGACGTTCACACGCCGCACGAAGTAACCGTGAAGCAAACGGCAAATCTTACAAAAATGGTCGCCAGCGTAATACGACTTGACGACTTCGTCCGTCGTCGGTCGTCCATGCCTCTTAAGGACGGTACGCAACGATTTGCAAATCGCAATCCCCGCGCGTTTCCCTTTATGCTGGATTCATACTGGGTGCATTCAGTACTACAATCGCTCACTGAGCGCTCAGTGAGCTCTTGCATCTGATTGGCATATTCCGTTAGAACTAAAAATATAGACCAAACAGATTCAAGAGCTCACTGAGCGCTCAGTGAACTCTTGCATCTGATTGGCATATTCCGTTAGAACTAAAAATATAGACCAAACAGATTCAAGAGCTCACTGA
>NW_017257356.1:57503-96891 GCF_001594055.1 Mycetomoellerius zeteki | reverse complement strand
AGCTTTGCAACTGTTGTAAAATTCTTCAATACGATTGGTTCTTGCTTTTGGTTTCTTATAGATCTAAACGTATAAACCAATCATATTGCAGAATTTTACAACCGTTGCAAAGCTGAACGTAGCCATTGGGTGTACTTAAACGTTCTGCTGAACGCACCCATTGGGTGTACCGTCTTTACACTGGTCTAACTTCAGACAGATCACAGAACAGACAAGAACAGAACACGGAACAAATCGTGCCCGTCGTGCGGTAATTGAGTGCAGCACCACATGGTGACGGTGGTAAAATGGCTTCGCTCGTTCCCTGCGTCGCTGGTAAGCATTTCTTTCAGGTATTAACGTGGACACGTGAGACTGTCGATCGCCGAGTCGCAACCCAATCGTCAGAGAGACTCGCTTCCAAGAGAACCGTATATACGAACGTTCGATGGCATTCCGAGTGTGCCAATTGCACACCGTACCCGCGATGAACATGCACGTGTTTGTCTCCGGTGTTTTGTAGCATCGAATGACTCGAGATCGCCTCGAGATTATTCGCAGTGACAGCGGTGTTCGACACGTCGCAAGTCACAGGCACGACCTGAAACGAATTTACCGCGAGATTCCATGCTCTAACCTCAAACTATTGTGACGTGTACGCTCTGGTACCTCTCGAATGTCACAGCTGACGCAATTTTCGTGAGAGCAGTAATATTGAAAAAAAAAAGAATGAAATTACAATTTACACATTCATCTTTACATGTCTCTCAAAAACAGAGATACTTCGTCATTTAAACGACGTTCTTATTCCATTTAGTAGACAAATGTACACAGGATATATTAACATAATACAAGCATGTAATAAGCATGTAATAAGCATGTAATAAACATGCATTTTTTGTCATTATTAGAGTAGATGTAAAAAAAGAGGTATTAATGTATTTTACAGTAAGAGGGTCCAATGGTATAAATTTAGCATATGGTCCACCGTCCTATGAACCTGTCAAAACATTTTCCAAAGATGACAACAAAAACTGTAAGACCATGCTCTTTAGTTCAGATGGTCAATACTTTGCGTGGTCTAATGCATCTAAGGTTAAAATCGTGCTGTGCAAGACGTGGCAGATTGTCACAGAAATCCAACGACCCAAAATTTGTGCTCTTAAATTCTCCAGTTATAGCACTTACCTTGCGACTTGGGAACCATCCTTTGGTAATTAACACAAAACTATGTCGAATATAAGCAAGTTGCATTAATTTTATAATGTTTATAATTAGAAACATTGTGATATGATTTTAGTAACAAAAGAGGAGCCTCAAGGATCACAAAATTTTCGCATATGGAAGTCTGAAACAGGTGAACAAGTTCAACATCTTATCCAGAAGAGAATGGGAGATTGGTAATATATTACACACTGATTATTCTTACTCTTTTTGATTAATCAATTTAAAATAAATTTTTTTAATTATTAAAATCTCTAGATTGATAATTATAAAGTAAAGATAATTAATAATGGAACAGTTAATTTTATATTGCAACTAATACTTTTATTAAATATGTATGTGATGCATCGAAATAATTATTTATTTAATGAAAAAATAGGGAGCCACAGTGGTCGAGTGACGAAACATTCTTTGGAATATTGAAAGGAGGAAATGTTCTTTTATATGAAAATAACAACTTTGATAGATATGTACACAAAATAGGTAAAGGCAATATTGCCAAATTTAGTATAGCACCTGGTAACGCTCCCTACCACATCCTTTGTTATATGCCAGGTAATTATGACTTTTTTAATGCTATGATACTGATATATACAATTATAGAAATTATTGCAATATGATGAGATACTGAAATGTGGAGATTGTACACCTTAAAGATATTTGGCACAATAGTAAAATTACATGTAAAAAATACTTGATATAATACTTCATAAGAACTTTATAATAAAATATATATAGTTACAAATATTTAAAAATTTTAAAAATAATTTATTATAAAGTATTTGTATGATTGAACTAATATTTATTTAAGTTTAATATTTGAAAAATAATATGTAGCTGAATTAAATAATTTAGAAATAATACAATTGCATTGACTATGTTATAGTTTATACAATACTTTTTATTTCAGTTTTACTTACGTATATACATATATCATTTAAATATAATATAAATGATGACTGAAGACCTAAAATATAAAATTTGGGATAGATTTTTAATCACATATAAAAAGAAACAGACAATAGGAAAGCACATATTGGCATTTTCCAAAATATAACATATAATCAAATAGGATTTACAATAGAAAATTTTCCTGATTATTGTTTAGCATACAATTTATATGTGTAAGTACTCTTCTTTCAGAAAAATTATATTGTTAACCTACAAAATTTCACAACATAGTTTTCATAAATATCTGTCACTATGAATTAAGTATTAAATTTTATGTGTCTGCACACAATGAACTATCAATTAGCTATTAAGCAGAACGCAATTATAAAGTATGTTACACTAAAATTATTTTACTTGACTAAATTAAAATGTTTACACGTTATTGCAGCACTCTCCACATTTAATATCTCCTATAATTAATTAATGATTTATATTTATTTGTATATTATCTAAATTATTTAATGTATATTTTTTCCATAAAAAATTTTGTATATGTAATTTAGGAAGCTCTGGTCAACCTTCCTTTGGAAGGTTATTTAAATATCCAAAGTTTGAGATTGGAGAAGCGATCGCAAGCAAAAGCTTTTTCCAAGTAAATTTTGAACATTTTCTAAATGTCAAGTATTAGTATGTTTCTTTTATTTTGATTTATTATTATTTTGTAGGCAGATAAAGTCGATATGTATTGGAATCAATGTGGAACAAATGTCTTATTGATGACAAACACAGAAGTTGATAAGACTGGTGCATCATATTATGGAAAACAGACATTGCATCATCTCAATATAAAAGGGGAAACTGCTATGGTTATGCTCAGTAAGTCTACATTAAAATACTATCGTTTTCAATTAGCATTGAAAATTTAGAATAAACGAAATTAATTTTAAAATAATATTGTAACACACAGAAATTCTTCTGATTAGGTAAAGAAGGTCCTATACATGCAGTAGAATGGTCTCCCAGGAACACAGAATTCTGTGTGATATACGGTTTTATGCCATCTAAAACAACGTTGTTTAATTGTAAATGTGAAACTGTCTTTGAGTTTGGCATGTTGTATAGAAATAGTATATATTATAATCCACATGGCAATAATATCCTTTTGTTATCTTATTATGAACTATATACTAATATTATAATCCACATGGCAATAATATCCTTTTGCTATCTTATTATGAACTAATGAATGTATATACTAATATTACTGATAACTAAATAGTTGTTAATTATAGACAGTACTCTTGTAGTAGAAAGTAATTGTATATATTGAAAATGATAAATTATTTGTTTATGCATTAATTTCCTTGACTACTGTGTACTATTGCTTTTGTCTGGATTTGGTAATCTCAGGAGCGGCATAGAATTATGGGATGTCATTAACAGAAAACTTATTGCTAAAACTGATGCACCAGATACTACACTGTTGCGGTGGTCACCAGATGGAGAACATTTCATGACTGCAACTACAGCACCTAGATTACGAATTACCAATGGGTAAATAAATATATACTAAAAGAAATTGTGCCTAGTATATATTTATCTCTGTTGTAAAATTAATATGTGTATTAAATTATCATATAGATTTAAGATTTGGCATTACACTGGCTCATTGATATACCAACGACCATGGAATAACCAAGAAGAACTTTGGGAAGTAGCGTGGCAAAGTTTCCCTTCAAATGTTTTCCCACAGAAACCTATTAGTTACAAAGCAGTTGAGGGAATTGTCACTAATGATAATCAGTCGCAAGGTAATAATCATTTTATGATGATTTTAGAATATGTTTCTAAACATGTTTTAAAAATAAGTATAGCAATTATATTTGTGTGTATATTTCTAGCACCAAAAGAAGCATATAGACCACCATGTGCCAGAGGACAAAATATTACATTTAAATTACATGATGATCTTGAGGCGCCTTCTAAATCAAGTGAATGTAAATATATAAATATATATGAAACCATTTTGTAATTCTATCATTGTAAATTCTATTTTGTTGTTAATTTTTATTTATAGCAAATCCATCAAAAGCTGCATTAAAAATGAAGAAGAATCGGGAAGCAAAAAAAGCTAAAAAAGAATTAGAGTCTAACAATCCAACTGAGCATGTTTCAAGTACAACAACGAACATAAAAATAGAACTAACTGACGATCCTGAAAAAAATAAAAAAATAAAAAAAATAACAAGTGTAAGTATATTACTCGAATATCCAATAGTAATATCTTTTTCTTCTGTTTCGCACATTATTATTAAGAATTAACAATTTCAATTTATGTCACAGAAATTAGATCAAATTTCAAAATTGAAAGAGCAGTTGAAAGCAGGAAAACAATTAGAAATCAATCAATTAGACAAGATTAAAAAGGAAGATGAATTGCTAAAAGAACTTGAAGAGCTAACTTTATGATAAATCATCCAAATATTAAACAGAATAACTCGATAAACAGAAAAAGCTATGACAGAATGGCTTTTTTGAAGTAAAACGATTGCAAGAGACACTTATGAGTGAAAAACAAATTGTTCATTTCTGTAACTTGTAAAAATAGCGAGATTATATTGTGAGAAATTTTGGATACAATCAAACCTGAAAATATCTCCTCTCGTCTCTCATCAATTACCGATCGATATTGAATGCATGTAAAAAGTTCCATCTTGACTGAATCCAAGAATTGTGTTCGTACACATAAATAATAGCAGACAATTATATTGTTTTAATCAACAAAGAACTCTGCTAATAGTATTTAATACTAGCGGAGGACTACTTACGTATTTCTCCTGAATTTTTTACTAACATACGTTGAGAGATGAAGATGGAGATAAGTTGCAGTTTATTAAAAGTCTTAAATCATTATGTGCATTTGACTAATCATTATCAAATTAACGAAAACTGCTTATTGACTAGCTAAAAGCTCATTACTATGATCAAAAATTTATTAAAATTTTCTCAAATACGTTTCCGACAATATGAAAATATAATACTGTTCTTATAATCTGTTTACACTGTTTTATCTTCTTTTGTACGAAAAATTATTTTTTAATATTTGAAGTCTTGTGTAACAAATATTTATAGTGCAATAGATTTTGCATTTAAATATCTTATTATTTAAATATCTTATTATTCTGCGCATTTATAAAAACATTATCTGATGTAGTTGCAATCGAAAATTATGATATTCAGATAAAGATATCGGTTATTAGAAATTTCTGAAAAGGAAACTTTTGTATACTTGAAATTTGTATACTTGAAATTTTTTCAATTTATATTATTATTTTGATTATGTTCTAAGTTTTGTTCTTTTTTATGTACGATATTTTTAAATGAAAATTTAAATTGCAATTTTTTTTGTATTATATTAGGGTATAAATTTTTCTTGTAGTTTTCAACATGGACATAAATATAATTAGTGTAATTGTATAATTATTAAGTATAAATAAAGCATTGAAACATTTTTCCAAAATGACAAAATCTATTCAACTGAATAAACTGCACTGAAAGAATATATAAGAACAACGTATTAATAAGAAACTAATATGATATGTACAAGAATAGTAATTACGAATGTTGTGTACAGTCAGAGATTTATGAAAATAAATTTCTAAAGAAATTGTTAATTGGATATCAAATGAGATATGCTCTATTCACCAAAATAAACTCGTAATTTACATATCACGAACTTATTTCACGAGAAAACGTGTAAAATTCAGTTATGTTTTGATGTAAAAATGTTAGTGTCTATATTTACGACAAAAATTAATTTTAATACAAAAAAATAGCCCTTAATGCGAGAAAATGTGATCATAAATAACATAAGGTAATAATTAAAAAATTTAAATAACGAGAATATATCTGTTCATACTTTTTACATTTCTCTTTTATTTGATTGAAATATTGCTTCTTTTATTCTAAGTGCATAACATTATTAAAAATATAACAAGAATATGTTATTTTTACCTTATTCTCTATCTTGTAACTGAAACAAAATGCGTAGCAAGAAGAAGAAATAGATAATTAGAAATAGGTGATTCGTTTTAGGGGATAATTTTAATCAAAATTTGATTAAATAATTGTTTATTTAATAATATGATGTAATTATTATAATATAATAATAATTGAATCAATAAAATTGATTGAACTCTTAGCTATCGATTTAATATAAATGCTTGAATCAAAGCACTTAATTGTATTAAAATTATAATTCGTTATACTTAATTCAATCTTCACATGTCAAACTACAACCAATTAGTAATTCTATCCATATTAGAAAAATACCGAGCAACTTAAACAGTTAGAAATTTTGATCATCTACAATTAACTTAATTAACTTGTCGAGTAATACTTATCCTGTTTTGTTAACATGAGTAGAATTAATTTTTTATTTGATAACAGAAAAGATTAGATTTATCGGAAAATTTTTTTAAGCAATTCTCGCGCAGAGTTAATTATCGATTAAGATAATTAGAGTTTAATCGAAATCACTTTAGGGCCCATTCCTATCTAAAAATTCTAAGAAAAATTTTCACCAGGACATCATCGCGACTTCGCGAAATAAAATTCGAAATCGATGGGATCTGAAGCTTATTCTCGAAAAATATCGCGTAACGAAACGTATGAAAATACTTTAGTATATTTATACCATTATATTATTATAGATTTCTCTAATATTTTTAGGAATATACATTTCCCTAATATGTGATATTTTTCGAGAATAAAGCCCTTAGTGCGAACGACGATTGAACGTTCCCGCGCCATCGACGGCGACGTTCAGCGACGGATGACGGCGCGACAGGGGACCAGGGCCACCAGGGCCAATCGCGGACGTCGCTCGTCACCCCGTCGTGCACGCACGTCGTCTCGGGCGAGCACCGCAGCGCCGCGGCAGTCGTGTTTACAGATTTTGCTAGTTGAGTTCCGTAACGTCACGTCAAAAAAGTGCAACACACGAATTTCTACCACGTTTACTATGTAAAGGTGCGTTCCCCAGCGGTTGAGATGCAACGCGCGGATCATTCGCGACCCCGGACGTCCTTCCGCGCGACATGACGCGGCTCGCGTGATCGCGGCCGGCTATCGGGCCGGAATATCGGCGCTTTTGTTAATACACGGCAGTACCAATCGTTAGGATAGTCGCCATTTTGTCCGAAGTGGTAGCCCGGTCGAAGCGAACGGGGCGAAAATAGGCGCTGCCTGGACCGCGAGGATTGTTGTAATCGCGTAGGTAGCGGACCCGTGCGGTCGCCGTCACCGTTGACCGTCGCCGATCGTCTGGAGTCTGCGAGGATCGGCGCGTCTCGGCGGTGGTTCGCGGACTCGCGGTCAGGCATCCCGACAAAGTCGCCCGTTGTCCGCCAATCGGCCAGCGCTACGCCGATTTCACGACTCTCGACCGCGCGCGGCGTATCTCGCCGCAACGTGGGCGGGCCGATCGCCGGCCGCGTCCGATTCCCTGGGGAAGGCGCGCTCGCGACGCGCACCCCTCGGACGAGGCCTCCGCCGACCGGCATGGCCGCTCCCTCGTCGAAGTATCCCGACGACGTTGACAGTTCGGCCGTGCGTCAACGGGACGTCCGAGCGAGCGACGGCGCCGACGTCGGCGTTGACAACGACTCCAAGTTGTGTCGCGCGTGTCCTGAAAGTTAACGTTCCGCAACCGCCGCTCTTATCCGCCTTTAATTTTCTATCCCGTCCGCGTGCCGTTGAAGCGCCCGTAACATGCGTCGCTTCGCGTCGATGGGATCCCGCATTTGCTGATGCATTCAATCCCTACATACGTATTCAATCCCGACCGGTTAAGAAGTTCCACCCGTGGCTATAGAGTCGAATCGCTCCGATTTATACGCTCGAGATCTTCTCGAAAATGATAATGATTATATTGGTCTTTGTTCTGCCGGTTATACATTGACTCGCGAGTTGTCACTCGTTGTGACTTCCTCGAGAAAATAAACGCTTATATAACTGTGCCATCGCGATACTATGACAAATTTAAATTCTCGTGTGTTTGGATTGTAAATTGAATTTGATGATTGTCGTTGTTAGTTTGACTACGCTATTGAGGACAGTATAGTTAACTTGACGACGCATCTGCTTAGTTGTGCTTTTTATCAGTGTCCGAGAACGCGTTGTTAAAATTCCTTTCTTTTGTTACAGATAATGTAGGTATAGTTTATTAAAACAAGGCCTTTAGGATATAATTATATTTAATGTCAGTGTATAAGCTGGATGCTTGTTATTGGTGGTGTAATCATTGGACCAAGAGTTATTGAGACAATTAAGGCATAGCAAAGAACGTGTAAAATGACGATTGCCACTAGGGGCCAGGGAGTTGGCATAGACCCTCCCGACAGCCAGCAAAATACACAGGTATATAGATTTAAGAGCCAACCAATGAAAGTAACGAAACATATCTCGATTGTGATAAAGTGAAAATGGATTTTGAAAAAAAAAAGATATCTCTACAGATGCACAGTCCACCAGGTCCACAGCAATTGGCTGAAACAATGTCGGGACTCCAACTCACCGAGAATGTGGTACAAACGGAATGCAACAATGATGCTATCACTACAGTAGAAGATAGCAACCAGCTTCATGAAGAACCTGAGTTTCCTATTTTCAAACTTAATATGCTTCATGAAAAGATTTCTAGTCCACGATGGGTTGTACCAGTTTTGCCCGAACAAGAATTAGAGTGCCTGTTACAAGCCAGTATCGAACTTTGTAAAAAAGGTTATGTATTGTTTATAAATTTTTGAGATTATTTTCTCGCACACGCCAGGAAAATGATTTGACCTTTATGACAATGTGTTTTAACATTTTTATATAGGAGCGCTTATTTTGTATTTATAAGAATGCATCAATTTTACTTTTATTGTATTGCAGGAATTGATGTACAAAGTGAAGCGTGTCAGCGCTTTTTTCGAGAAGGTCTCACAATCTCATTTACCAAGATATTAACAGATGATGCGGTGAACAGTTGGAAATTGAATATTCATAATTGTATCAATACTAATTGTGCACGTTTGGTGGAACTGTGTGTCCTAAAATTAGATGAGGACTGGTTTCCCCTACTTGATTTATTGGCCATGGTTTTTAATCCTAGTAATAAGTAAGTGAATATTATGTTATATATTGTACAATTATGTAAATACAAGTTTTCTATGTGATTATTCTAAATTGTTCGAATTTGTTTCAGATTTCACACAGTAAATGCAATAAGAGTTTCAGAAACCGTTCCTCCCGGTAGTGATATCCCTGACGAGGAACTTTATGCTCGCCCACCATCTGACTCACGAGCTCCTCGTGGTTGGCTAGTAGATCTTATAAACAGGTATTTTTTTATCAAGTTTTGTATATGTACAAAATGTTTTATTTCAACATAAATTTAACATAGACTTCTATTTCAGATTTGGGAGTCTCAATGGATTTGAAATTTTGCTTTCGAGATTTCAGAGTGGACGTAATTTAACAGTGCCAGTTATTTATGCTTTAATCAGACCGTTTGGCTTATGTTATGAACTGTTAACTGTTCACACAATAGTTAAATATCTGATGCCTATTGTTGTAAGTATATCCTTCATTTATTATCATTGATTATTTATTTATTTATTTTTATTCGAGAGCAATGCAAATCACATTGTTACATACAGGAAATGGTACCTCTTATTTTGAATAATTTAACCGATGATGAGTTGAAGAAAGAGGCAAAAAATGAATCAAAAAACGATGCAATATCAGCCATAATCAAAGCTGCTAAATGCTTGGTGTCGCGCGTGCCTCATCAGGAAGAAATGATAAAGAACTTGGAAATATTGAGACTGAAAATGATATTGAGACTCTTACAAATTTCTTCGTTTAATGGAAAGATGAATGCTTTAAATGAAGTTAATAAAGTAATATCTAGTGTTAGTTATCATCAACACCGCAACACAATAGCAGAGGAAGAGGAGTGGCTTACAGCAGAGCGTATGGCAGTAAGTCTTGTCCAAAAATTCATAACACTAACTGTACTAGTGATATTGTTAATGTAATGACCTTTTAAAACAATCCTTTCAATTCAAGTACATCGTTAATTGCTGGTTTTTAAGTATTTTACAAATATGAGTTTGATAATTGTGGGTACTTTCCATTTAGTGACAAGTCGACATAAGCATCGTTCTATCTTCACATTCAGTGGAATAACAAAGACAGAACGACACTTGTGTCATCAAATGGAAAACGCCTTATATACATTATGAGTACTTTGTAAAGTAAGAAGTGCTTATATTTATGATACAGAAATGGATTAAAGACAATGGAGTATTGGAAATCGTATTGAGGGATTCATTGCATCAGCCGCAATATGTAGAGAAACTGGAAAAAATTTTACGCTTTATTATAAAAGAACGTGCACTTACATTAGAGGATTTAGACGCTGTTTGGGCTGCACAAGCTGGTAAACACGAAGCAATTGTGAAGAATGTTCATGACTTGTTAGCCAAATTAGCTTGGGATTTTAGTCCTGAACAACTTGATCATCTATTTGAGTGTTTTCAGGTATCTATCGCAGTAGTAACTGATATCAAATTTGTATTGAATAGAATGTTTACATTGATGAAATATGCTATTGTTTCAGACAAGTTGGAGAACTGCCAACAAAAAACAACGGGAAAAACTATTAGAATTGATCAGGAGACTCGCGGAAGATGATAAAGATGGTGTTATGGCACATAAGGTTGGATTGTTTTAAATATATAGATTTGAACATGAATATATTTTAGACGTGTAAATAATATTTTTGATTCTACTGCCAGGTGTTAACACTTTTTTGGACTTTGGCACATTCTGATGAAGTCCCTACAGAGATCATGGATCAGGCACTGAACGCTCATGTAAAAATTCTCGATTATTCATGCTCGCAAGAGAGAGATGCGCAAAAGGCAATCTGGGTGGACAAGTGTGTTGAAGAATTGAAAAATGGTGATAAATGGGCTCTTCCTGCATTGAAACAAATTCGGGAAATATGTTGCCTTTATGAACCAAATCCCAACTTAGGTCATAGTCAGCGTAGCCATCATATGCATTACAGGTACAATGGCACATTAATGATACATTACATTAGCACACATATAAATATAATACATTGTTACATTTTATTCTTTCTTGTTACTATATAGACAAGAAGTAATAGAACGTCTACAAAACGAACATTCGGTAGTAATTCTTGTAACAAATAGCTTAACAAATTATATGGATAAAGTGCGGCAGTTGGTGAAAGAAAATCCTGAAATCGATGCAAATACTTTTATGCCTGACGGTCGATATAATCATATTATGCAAGTGCAAGAAAGATTAAATTTCTTGCGTTTCTTATTAAAGGTATGTTCCAGATCTTAGAATAGCACAAACATGAATTTTTAATATGGATGATATGATCCTTTTCATAGGATGGACAATTATGGCTATGTGCTGATCAAGCAGAACAAATTTGGCAATGTTTAGCTGAGCAAGGTGTATTTGTTTCGGATCGTGAAGCATGCTTTAAATGGTTTTCCAAACTTATGGGAGACGAACCGGATCTGGATCCAGCAATAAACAAGGATTTTTTTCAAAACAATATACTGCAATTAGATCCGACATTGCTTACAGAAAGCGGTATTAAATGTTATGAAAGATTTTTTAAAGCTGTTAATTCTAAGGAAGGAAAATTGAAACTGAAACGTAGAACATTTCTTATGGATGATGTGGATTTAATTGGAACTGATTATTTGTGGAGAGTATGTATTTGTTTATTTCTTTTATTATATATAATTTTATACAATTTGCATTTTTTAATTTTTTTTTTCATATGCATGCTTGTATAGTGATAATCTTATGTCTGTCTACAGGTAGTAACAAACAGCCCAGAAGAAATTGCAAACAGAGGCATAGAACTCTTAAAAGAAGTGAACACTAATTTAGGACCGCGGTTGCAGTCGTCTGTTTTGGCATTTCATGAAACATATATAGCGGAATGTATGGACAGATTGAAAGCTCATTATGATACTGTGACTGTTTTAAGCAGAGTATATCTAGACGGAAAGGAGGAGCGCGAAGAACAAATGACAAACAAGATTAAAATGGAAGCCATAAAAATGTGTCGTGTTATGAAAGTCTTACAGGAATACATAAATGAGTGCGATACAGCTTTTCCAGGAGAACGGAAAATATTACCGTTGCATAGGTATACTTAAATCGCACATATTGATAACAATGTTTTTGTCTTATATACGGTGATAACGTAATATTTATTCTGATTACAGAGCAGCTCGTGGCAAGCATCTGTCACTTGTTATTCGTTTTGCGAGTCCTGGTCGAAACGTTGACGACATAGATATCTTTACCCACAGTAATGACACTTTAGCTTCATTGAGACGTCAAATATTACGCAGGATTAAAGCAAGCGGGACAAATGTGAAACTCGATTTATTTATTAATGGAGAATCGCTAGAACAATCCGATGATAGAAAACTCCTTTCTCAGATTCCTCTGAGAGACAAAATGGTAAGTGTCAATCGAGTATTAATGAAGACAAAGGTTTGAAAGAAAGGTATCTTGATATGTAAAGAGTTAACGAATATGATTTGTGTTTTGTTTAGTTATTATCTGCAAAGCTCAGTCAAGTAAATAGCAATATGCCAAGCTCACCGGATAGTAGCTCTGATAGCTCTACTAGTTCTCCGCATCATCCGTACGACGGGCCGAATGTAGAGGCAGAGAATAGTTTACCTGGTGTGGTAAGTTTAATGTAAAATTTATAAACTCAGTTAATTATATCGCATCGTATACTTATTCTAACAATGCGACTTTGTTTTAGGTAATGTCGCAAAGATCTCAATATGCGACATTTTTCTTTCAATTAGCAGATCTTGGCTGTACTCTTCAGCATTCACAATTGCGTGATGGTGCACGAAATCTTTTACAATTAGTGCCGCCAGATACCTTTACTGTAACAAGATTACAGTGGCTATTTGGTCATTACAAAGACGACGAAGCTTTACAGAACCCTTCTCATTGTAACGAGCAGAATACGACAGTAGATTCTCTATTTTTTACTGCAAGTCCTAGCCAAGTTTTATACAATTTAGAGGTGAATATTTAATACATTAAATAGTTTAGTAAGTTTCATCCTTGTACGTTGTCAATAATGGTTTTCTTTTTTTTTTAGGTGTTGTACACTTTGTTGATGCCAGCTCTTGATCCTATGTCAGAGAGAGCATTTGAATTTCAATATAATTTCATAAAAAGCGGCGAAGCGGGTGTTATTCTCGATATGCTAACCAAAAATAAGTTTTTACCAAATGCAGATGAAACCACGAAGCGGTCTGCATATCTAACTGTGTTGAGATTGTGCAAACTTCTTCTTACAGTGATGGGTAATGTGATGGCATGCGTGATGGATGAAGTTCAACAAACTGGAACTTCGGAGAATCACGACAATCACGTTAACAACCGCGGTCGAGTGACTGTATTGAAACAGGCCCTTCAAAGTGTACCGAATCAAAGTACCGAATACATGTTAAGAAGTGTGGCAGCCAAACTAGCACAGCATCTGGCGCATCGAATGCTATCCGGCGGGCCCGAGGCTGATCGATGTCGACAGCTTTTTGTACAGGCTCTTTCATGGGAATTACCGGATGTGGCTACTATACGTGCCATAATTAGACTAGCGTGGGCCGCATCCACGGGTAACTTGAACAACATTAATGCATCGAACGAGGTACTTCACTCGATGCACGAGACTAACCAAAAAGAACAGAGAAATCCTGATAATAACGACGTCCTTGTGTGCAAGGAAGCACTCGAGGTATTGACAATCGCTCTCGTATTGAATCCATCGGCATTAGAAACATTGTCGAGAGACAAAATATGGCATACCTTCTTGATAGACCTCGTGCTACTTAGTACGTCGAGAGCCATTAGAATCGCTGCCGGCGAACAATTTTTTCTCATATCGACATGGTGCAGTGGTGGACACCAAACGCTACTGGTCACCGTAACTCTTCTTTTCACCGTTTTAAACAGTACCGTTATGGAAAATGCGAAACAGAGTCATGAGTACTTTCAGCTTTTGTGCCGATTGTTAAACTTCGCGCATATGTCAGGTTGCCCTCTCACGACCGCAGAGACACTATTAAACGTCGAAATAGCCTGGTTGAAGAAAGTTCGCGATAACGTGAAGGAAACCGGAGAGAGTCAAGTGGATGAAGCCTTGCTCGAGGGTCACCTTGGTCTAACGAAGGAACTGTTAGCCTTCCTGCCACCGAATCAGAAATATGAGATTGGTTCTGACGAGAAGCACGGAGTTAATTTGATTAAGGAACTGGTCGAGGATTTTGTGTTCCCCGCATCTCGCCTCATGCTGCAACTTCGTAGTACCGGCGAACTCAGCGCTTCACAAGCGTGTCCAGTTTGCACTACCCCTCAATCAACCAGCGCTGCGTTCGACTTGCTCGTAGGTCTTTGCATAGGCTGTGTACCCAACATGAAACTTCTAGTCACAATGCTCACCGACATGTTTTACTCCGAGAAGGACGAACCATTAGTGGAGTGGGATTATTTACCGCCCGTGGGGCTTAGGCCACTTAAAGGCTTCGTAGGCTTGAAGAATGCAGGAGCAACCTGTTATATGAATTCAGTATTACAGCAATTGTACATGGTGGAAAGCATTAGAGTTGGACTTTTGGCAGCAGAAGGCGCGGCGACTGATTTGAACGAGGATTTTTCGGGCGAGGAGAGAATCGAAGGGGAGCAGACAATCGAAACAAATGATAATGATACGAACGAAGAAAAATGCGGTGCCGATGAATCCAGGAAGGAATATAATATTGGTATTTTGAAACAAGTGCAAGCAATATTTGGTCATCTGGCTTATAGTAAACTACAATATTACATACCTAGAGGACTATGGAAGCATTTCAAGTAAGAATATATATAATTTTATTTGTAAAAATAAAATTTTTTTTTTTTTTTAATAATGATTTGTTTGCAAGAGAAAGAAAGAGGAACTCTCTTACAATTTTATTAATATAAAACTGATAGGGATATATGTTATACTCAACATTTTAAATAATTAATGAGATAATTCGATTTTTGTAGGCTTCAAGGAGAACCTGTAAATCTTAGAGAACAACAGGATGCAGTAGAATTCTTCATGAGTTTGGTAGAGAGCCTAGACGAGGCATTGAAAGCTTTGGGACACGAGCAGATAATGGGCAAGATTCTTGGTGGCTCATACAGCGACCAAAAAATCTGCAAAGGTTGCCCTCATAGGTACCTTTTTAGTTCTTACTTTCTACTTTCTTCGGTAGACTGTAATACCACATTACCTTATCTTCAGATATTCCAAAGAGGAGCCATTCAGCGTGATAAGTGTTGACATACGGAATCACAGTAATTTATTGGATTCTCTTGAGCAATACGTAAAGGGAGAACTGCTGGAGGGTGCAGACGCCTACCATTGTGATAAGTGCAACAAAAAGGTACGATTACAACAATATATTCTTGAAAATCTATAAGAAACCTTACTATAATGAAAATAATTGTTTTTAGAAAAACATTGAACATGAAAATAATGGCCAGCTATGTACAATTCTATTTAAACCAAGTAACATTTTATTTACTTTAGAGATTTTATATATTTCTTTTATGTTCAGGTTGTAACAGTAAAGAGATTGTGTGTGAAAAAGCTGCCGCCTATTTTAGCAATTCAGTTGAAAAGATTTGAATATGACTTTGAGCGTGTATGTGCTATAAAATTCAACGATTACTTTGAGTTTCCACGAGATCTGGACATGGAACCTTATACTGTCTCCGGTTTAGCTAAATTGGAAGGAGAAGTCATAGACTGTGATTATGAGGAATCTGTAAAGGGAACGTGCACGAAGTATCAATTAACTGGTATCGTCGTTCATAGTGGTCAGGCTAGTGGTGGCCATTATTATTCTTACATCTTGCACAGGTATATTAAATATAAACGTATGAAGAGTATTTCTAACTGATAAATTAAACTATTTTTTTATTCAATAATTTTTCAGACTGAACGATGGTACAGCAAAGTGGTACAAGTTTGATGATGGTGATGTAACAGAATGCAAAATGGAAGAGGAGGAAGAGATGAAATCTCAATGCTTTGGTGGTGATTATTTAGGAGAGGTATTCGATCATATGCTCAAGCGGATGAGTTACCGCAAACAGAAACGATGGTGGAATGCGTATATGTTATTTTATACAAGACTAGATGTAGAAGAAAATTCTCTAATGAAAAGTGTAAATGAATTGTCATTGTGTAAGTATTGATAAAAAATTTTGCACAAAAATATCAATCTTTACGAATGAATCTTATTATCACTTATATTTTTTAGATACGAAACTAGGAGTTATGAAAATGCCACCAGCGATAGAATACAGTGTACGAAAGCAAAATATAAAATTTATGCACAACCGAAATCAATTTAGTGCTGAATACTTCCAGTTCATCAAGAAATTGGTGTCCTGCAATCCTCATAATATTAATCGGCAAAATCTGAATGAGAAACTTGTGAGTCCACCACATGTATAAGTTAGATGTACTTTCAACAGAACTTCGCTAACTCATGACGATTCTATTTTAGAGCCCTGAAGCGGAAGAACTTGCAATGCTATCTCTTCAGTTAGCATCAAGATTCCTTTTCTATACAGGTTTCCACACTAAGAAAACGTTACGTGGTACGGCAACAGATTGGTATGACATCGTATGTCATCATTTGCGTAGCAGTAAAGCAGTGCGCTCTTGGTTTGCTAATGAAGTACTGTTCAATCATCCACATAGGTATTAAAACTTTCTAAATACATAATGCATAAAAATATTTGCGTTTTAATATTAATATAATTTGTTATCCATAGATTTTGCGAATACCTCTTGAGTTGTCCTAGTACGGAGGTGCGCACTGCTTTCCTCAAAATTTTGGTATTCCTCGCACATGTTTCTCTGCAAGATGGTCCATGTGCTCCGCCCAGTTTAAATGCACCGAGTGAGTATTAAGATTCGCATACGAATTCAAAGATACAATTAATATGATGATACTTGACAATCTTTACTTTATAATTTGTAAATATTTTTAGCTATACTTTTAGATCCAGTAGCAACGCTCAGTGATCACTTGTTACATGCGGTACTGTCGCTGCTGCACCGTGAAATTTCGGATCATGGGCGTCATCTTCCTCATTATTTTTCTCTCTTTCATGCGTATGCTTCGCTTGGTCTTGCCGAAAAGGCACAACTGCTTAAGGTAATACATAATTTAATAATTATGTTCCATTATTAATAAAACTTTCATCATGCACAAAATCTGTGCAACAACAATGTAACGATATTACAGTCGTTAAGAGTTACATACAGAGTTAAGAGTTAGAATAGAGTTCTAAATATTAATATTATTTGCAGCTAAATGTACCGGTTACGTTTATGTTAGTCGCCATCGATGAAGGCCCAGGTCCTACTATAAAATATCAATATCCGGAATTGACTAAACTTCACCAGGTAGTTAGCATGCTAATACGATGTTGTGATGTATCGTCGAAAGTACACTCGAGTCAGCAGCCTCGTGCAGAACCTTTACCAAATCCATATGGCGATCCCGCGTGTCAATCGGAGTATCTTATGCCTATCCAATCACAAGCAGCTGACATATTGTTTATTCGTACCAGGTAAAGATTAACAAATTTGGAATTTCGTGATAGAAATTTTTATATAATTAATATTTATTCTGTCTGTTGGAATATAGTTACATTAAGAAATTGATTGAGGACGCTAATGTGACTGAAGATACGGTTAAATTATTGCAATATTGTTGTTGGGAGAATCCACACTTGTCGCGAACAGTCCTTAGTGAGCTATTATGGCAGATAGGATTCGCTTATACTCACGAGTTAAGGCATCACACAGATCTGCTGCTTGCGATACTATTGATGGAGGATTCATGGCAAACACATCGCGTACACAATGCACTTAAGGGTAAATTTTAACAAAACGCTCTTTCGGGTATTGTTCGTTAGTATCACAATACATGAGATTATATCTTTTAGGAGTTCCCGACGAACGAGAAGGTTTATTTGAAACGATACAAAGAAGTAAAAATCATTATCAAAAAAGGGCTTACCAGTGTATTAAATGTATGGTGCACCTCTTTAGTAAATGCAGACCAGCGCATCAACTTTTACATCATAGTCCAGAGTTAAAAAGAAAATGGAGTCACGCCATTGATTGGCTCCACGACGAACTTGACAAAGTATGTAACAGAAACTGAACATTAAGCCACTCGATATTAGGATGATTACAAATATATAATAAATCGTTTTCAGAGACCATATGCTTCTACGGCACCATACACACACGCGTACAACAACTGGTCGCCACCAACACAGTCCAATGATTCTGCAAATGGCTATGTTTTGGAACGTAGTAATAGTGCAAGAAAGACGTTGGAGCGAGCGTGCGAACTGTGTCCCGATGAAGAACCTGAAGTTGAAGATACAAGCGAAGATTGTGCGGAAGAAGCAGAAAAATATCAACATACATATAAATATCAATCTATTAATCCAACCAAATCATATCAAGTCCGAAGTACTAAGAGACGCAATAACAGAAGCTTAGCATGGGCATCTATGGAGTAAGTTGTAACATGTATCTTCTCTATACTTATATGCTTTTAATAATATCAGTTATAAAATTTGTTTGTCTAAATTTTTTGACAAAATCTAAAATGAAAGACTATATCTTACAATTTAAAATTTAGTAATATAAACAGATAAACTCTATAAATATTGGATTTTTATTTTATTTACAAAAGAATTAATAGTATTAATACATTAATAGTAAATAAAAAATACAATAATTTTTTATGAGACATAAGCAAACTGATTTTTAACATTTATTATTCCTTTTTATAGGTATCATCCCGACTTTGCCGTGATCCAACAAATGCAAGAAGAACAACAGCCTCAACCAGGACCTTCTCCAGTACATACACCCCACTTAGCGCTTCAAATGCATAATCCGCAAAACTGTGAGTCGTCACAAAATACCAGCCAGGATCCATAATGAACGCTGAATACTGACGTTTTACCAAGTTGCTGCCTCAGTGAAACAATTTCGGGATACTTAGATATTACTGCGCCAGCAGCTTGGTGGCGAGCGATAGCAGCACATGTACAGATATAACAAGTGAGGATTTGTTTTTTTAGTGATCATTCTTTAACGAACTCATGCTAATCTCTTAGTTTCACTGTGGGTAGTTACTTTGATAATATGACGCGCTATGAATGTTCGAACTGTAATGATGAAGTGGAAAACGATTCTGAATGAAAAGTGAATTAACGCATGCTGGTTGAGGCAATCAATTCTCAACGATAGTTTCTTTCTCCTTAATCTCGACCATGTCTGTATCTCCCCACGACCATTTGGCTTCCAATTCTAGAAATGATAATTTGACAAAAAAAGTACCCCATCTCTTCTCAAGCAATTGATAAAGCTGATAGTACAGCTAGAAGTTTCATTTGCCTCGATTAATGCATGTGGATTCAAGCTTAGGAATATCGTAAGATTGTATAAATGTATAGCGAGTAGTATGTTACGAAATCCCGTTCTCTGCCGATTAGAAGACAAAATATAAACCATAATTTTCCGTATGCCTATGTAAATTTGTTACTAATAAAAAAAAAGAAGGGAAGTTGAAATGGAACTTTCTAACGATCGAAAGATATGACTATAACAAAAAGGGAAATGAGCTAGTATGTTCTCATTTCATTCAGAGAAAGCACAGTTATCATGAAAAAACTATGCTCTAACAAATACATATATAAAAATATATAGCTACGCTATATATGTATACATAGCTTTTGCTATTTCATCTTTTAACAACAATAAAAGAATCCTTCTTGTACTTAATAACTCGAGCATTCTGGAAGAAAGACACTTATCGGCGGCCTGCCGCGCTGCTAAATTTCAACATACGCCAATGATGCCTCCTGTTGTGCTTTCTTTCAGTTCGACCGATTTGAAAGAGTTGTGCCTTCGACATTGTACGACTCCCATTGTACTTTTAGGTAGATATTTAAGAATCAAGTTGTTGCTTCAAATTTGATTGCTTATACTTCGCTTGTTGAGTTGACTATACAAAAGAAAAGGGAAAAGAATCTAGAGGATTGTATAAAATTGAAAACGCGTGGGATACGACGAGAGATAATTTTGTCGACTGAGAGATAGACCGGAACGTATTTCCGAGCCCAAAACTAGGTGGGCCTCTTTAGTTTATTATGACGCACGTACACATTAAATACGACATCGATTTGTCGAATGTATGGGCAGCTGCTTGAAAACGGAACACTGTCCTCATCCGTGAGACGCAAAAAGGATATGGAGCAAACAAATACTAGTTTGTATCGTTGTATGATACGATTCATCGTTGATAGAGCTGTGGTCTTTTCGCAAAAGTTGTGAAAGCGATCATGGCGAATATCGTTTCGGCAATCGTCCGACATATTACGTAACGGAGATGCATTCTATAGGAGAGAACGTGGACTATGCGACGAACGACCCTCGAATTTATGAACTGGCCATAGCTCTGACTTATTAAATAACGTGTGTTATATATAGATATTATATAAAAATAATCTTTAAAAAGAAAGAAAAGAGAAAAAAAAGTCGCGTGTGTAACATGGAATAAGCGAGCCGTGTGTATACATAAGATTTCGTGCGAAAAACCAACGACTATGTCAAGACACCAGGAAGTAATGACGTATTGATTATTATTATTATTCGTATTTATCGAATACCGAGTTTAAACAGTGTACCAAATTATATAATAACTTCTATTGGTTAAATGATAGTACCTAATCTTACTCAGACATGTACATATAGACAACCGCTTTTTATATGTGATAAAAAAATTATTATATTCCTATTATAGATTGAGATTTAGAGAAACGCTATTGTAAATCCTGGTTTTTGTACACAGACTGTATGCTAAGTTCACTTTTGTTAACACGAACTGTAGTCTATAATTATTTAATATTTAATTATATCACTAAATAAGCGTATAATGTACAAAATATCTGATTTTCTTTCTGTTTTTTTAAAATTACTTCAAAAGATGATATGGTTTACAAACTGGAAGTGTCATGAATACTAGTGTCATTTATCTTATGCGTGGTAGAGAAATAAGGAAGACACAAATTACGAGACATAGCCGAGCGCATTGTTTCTAATCAGTGACAGACAGAACTGCCGGAATATCGTTTTTTTCATATTTTTTTTATCATTGAACAAAGTAGCGCTTGGTATTGTCGCGCAAGAAGAAAAGAAAAGAAATATGCAAGGGGCAATAGAGATTGCGATGGGATTTTATTTTTCTGTGCGTAACACAGGGTCAGAGATTAAGATCAATATAATTTCATTAATTTATGGGGGTACGCGAAAGTCGCCTGTATGAATTCGTTTGCGAAACTCAAAAGACGAAACTCGATTGGCGCGAGGCTTTTTCTCGCGTACGCGAGAATTTCAACCCGTCGAAATTACACCGATTTCCACAATGCTTTGTGCGTAACGGAAAAAGAGCGTGAGGAAAGAGAAAGGTGATTGTTCAGCAACGTTTACATGAGACGTATACGCGTTCCCATTATGCGGGTAAACTAGAAGGAAGTGCTGTATTAACGCTGTTCAATACGTTGCGTACATATCGGCGAAGGTAGTCGTCGTGAATTTACGTTTGTTTCAGAATACGAGGGTCGTCGAACAGAAAAAAAGAAAAAAAATAATCAAAAGATTCAAAGGCAAATGCATGTGAACTATAACTTGCATTAACGCATGTGTCGCTCGCGCGTCGCATGCATGCGAAACGCACGTGAGATCAGAGTGGTATCGTTCTCGAGATCGTATGCAGTATATAACTCTCACAAAGGTAGCAAAAGGAAAAGATGAAGAAGAGGAAGAATAAGAAGAGGACGAAAAGAAGGAAGAGAAAGGAGGATTTATCATCTCTCGTTCTCTTTAGTTCTAGTTCTAAAGATAATTTTAATTGTATTCAGCGCAAATGACGCTCTAGTCAGTAAAATTACGAATAAACGGAAGGAGATTAACAGCTTTCGTTCATTTAATCTGCGTGACGTTCTCGAAGCGCCCGGTGTCGATGCACGACGACGCGTGTATCAAACAAGACCACCAGGGAAATGCGCTATCATCAAATCGTTCTTGTCGTCGTCGCCGCTTTCATCAAATGGGCTACGAACGTTTCTGCAGACGCGTACTTCGCATTTTCTCATTTGCCTTTGACGTGCGAGGAGCTCGTCGCTTGTAACTACCTCGACAGGCAGTGTGTCTACTCCATGCTTTCGTTTTGATCCTCGAGCAATCCCGCCCTGAAGAAAGAGAACGTACGCGCTGATGCTCCTTTTGTTCGATTATCCTGTTGTGGAAGAGTGAAAAAATATTAGTATTAGAACACTGGTTCTAATACTAAATTTACTATTGGTTCTAATTCGAATCTTTCCAAGAAAGATTTTCTCGTTCGCGAAAATCACGAAAGGTTTTTCGAACGGAGAAAAAAGAAAGAGCGCCCGCTTTCGCTTCTGAACTATTTTGCGCATCAGCGTGATCGTTCGAGTCATCGGTGTCGTTTTATTTTGTTAGTTAGCATCTAAGAAACGAACGAGGTTCGTCGGACAGATCACTGGTCACGAATTGACGTTCGGATCGAGGATCCTCACCAGTTTACTGTACAGTAATACTGGTTGTGAATTTCGTAATTTAACATCGACCCGAATGTCACGATTCTCAAGCCAGTTGGGTGCTCCGCAGATAATCCTTACCAAAGTCAGATACCAGAAGCATATGTTTTCTAATGACTCCTTATTCACTGGCTATGCGTATTGTACACTTACGTTTGTGTAAAAATACTTTTTTTTTTACACATGGTTTGTAATTCTTTGGAGTGCGAACGTCGAAGAACGATTGTACGATGATGACATCCTCGACGTTCGGATATCACAAAACGTACTCCTTTTTACATTAATTAATCTAAACATTAGATAGTCCGCTTCAGAATGCGCGATTGCGTATCTTCGAAAGCTTTAAGAATGCCCAGTAAAAAAAGTTTATATATAATTACATATATATTTATACTTGAGTATATATAAATTTTTTTTATACCGGGTGGTATAAAGATTAGACTGCAAGGAATGAATTATATCGAGAAAAAGAGAAAACTCGATTGAGAGAATTTTTTTTAGAATGAAAAGAGAACCCCGAAAGAAGAGCTAACTTAATGTTCGCATAATGCACCGAAATATCCTATCGCCTAAAATTTTTTCCAGCTTGTAATGTGCTTTGCAACCTCCGATTTTTAGGGAGGCGTACGGAATATCTGATTTTTGCGTGATTGTTTAACGTTTTCTCGTTCTAGCGAGACTCTGGAAATTGTCATTCCGTATAATTCAATGCCGCATAAGAAATCCGATCAAACGCGAAACATAAAACGCGCGAAGAAATTATCGAACCGTGAAAATGTCAAAGAGACACGAAATATTTTTGAATGTTAATGATGTTAAATGAGATTTGAAAAGAGGCCGAAACTGAAACTCCTCGAATGATTGGAGAATGTATTGTGGTATCAAACCGATTGATTAGCGAATAAAGATAACAATTGCATTTATGCAAGGTACAAGATGAAATATGTAATTAAATGTAAGGATCCTGCACAGGATCGTACTAACTTACTGTTCATAAGGCGAATATGACATGTGAATTCATAAGATCATACGATTTATGGAATTCACTGATAATAGCGTTAACGTTATACGTCTATGAATTATACACATAAACGTGGTATTCGAAAAAAAAAAAAATTGCCGATATAAAAATCAAAATAGAGTGTCTAATCTATTCTTATGTATTCAAACAGAAAAAAAATAATGATATGCAGCTACGAAGAGCTAAAACGGACAGACAGTAACGCACTGCATGCGATAGTGAGAGAAGATATCGAGGTGGAGATTGACACATGAAAAAAGAAATTAATATGAAATTAACGCAATTGTGACACAAATATCTAAAGATACAACGATGCCAAAAGAAGTCCTTGTTCTTAGACTTTCGAAGAATTTTGAATAATGATTAGCTCTCTGTGGTATTGGGAATGCGAAAGCAAACAGAGAGTACATTGAATTTTGATTTCCGAAGCTACTCTCATCCTTTATTCGAGTCGGTCATAACAAGGGGATGAGAGAGAAAAACATAGTTTGAAATTGTTAGAGTCCAAGCAGAATATAAAGTCATTATGACACAAAAATAGTATCAAAATAATTCCAAAATGATTATTAAAAGTAGTATTTGATCAGTCCCGATTCATTTTAACATTAAAATGACATTATATCATGACCTGTTGTTCTGCTTGGGAAAGATCTATTAATTTAGCGTAATCGCTCTAATAAAATACTACGGATGAAATGGAATACACTTACCCCGGTATAATTTTTTGTTGTAATACATACGCGAAATCTTGCAGGACTTTTCAAAGCGATTCGAATTTTGAAGGGAAGCCAAGAAAAACATCACAAGCGTGTAAAAAGAAAATTTTAATCGTACGTTTTATCTGTTAGGATTTGTTAATAATGCTATAAAAACCGAGTTACTTTCAAATAATTTTAATTTTACATTAATTTTATTTTAGTAATAATTTTCGTAATTCAATTTTGCAAGCGTCTTGTATTAATAATCAAATGCGTTCACGCTTGTGAATGTTTCTGGTGGATCCTCCTCACTTCTCGAGGATCATTACGATAAAAGACGTAAGGACGAGCGTTTTCGGGTAAGGAAATCGCAAGGCCCGTGTAACATTTTCATTCGTGATTTCGTCCTCGCGTATACTTCTCAGATTCTTGATTGTACAATCAGGACTCATTCCGGGAATATAATACGCAAATGACATAAAAAATCTGAAAAAGATGTCCGGAAAAACGTCTGAAGGGGAGGAGGGGGACATGCGAAATATATTAGAATTTAAATAATCCTAAAATAGAATCTAACAGACTTGAGATGTTGAGATCGGAATTTTTCGTCCTTCGGTCTTATCAATGCCCTAATTCGTGTCAGATCTGGCAGAAAGGAGAAGCGAAGATAGCGAGATACAGATTTGCCGTCGACGTGCTGAAATTCTATAGGCGATTCTATAAAAAGAGAATGCAAAAGAAGCGCTCAGGTCGCTCTACGCGCTACATATCCGTTTAATAGCGCATTTATGCAGGCATTTTCCATTTAAACTCGTAAAATCGACCCGCCAACCGATCCTGCGACCCTTCCCCACGGCCGCCGGCCCGCGCGATTATTTATGGTCCCTCGCAGACTCTTTTTCGATATACATATTATATATATAAATATATAAATATAATATAAGTATAATTACTGTAAGATTGTATATTCTTAATTAAACGCAACGTGCTGGCGAGCGCGCGCGTGGTCGCTGGGGTGACTTGAAATAAAATTGAAAACTGCACACGACCACACATACATACACATACACACACACACACACACACACACACACACACACACACACACACATATTTAACACGTATAGGCATGTACACAACAACGAATAAACACATACACAAAATATAAATACGCACGGGGGGGTTGCGGGCGACGGTTTGCCAATTTTCGCGAGGGGCTTTCACTTACGAACGGGCGACGCCCGCGTGTCCTGCGTGTTCCGCAGTAAGGAGACCTCTGCCGCCTCCGGAAAAACTTTTGTGTATTATTTCTAACAGAATGTAATAAAGTAAAGTTTAAACAGACGATCATTTTCTCTTCCCTTTCTCTGTGTTTCCTATATTAGAAAATTAATCTAATACTCCATATATACCTAAATTATGTAGTATGAATAAAATGAAATGTAAATCATACAATATCTCATTAAATCTTAATATATCACAGTGTAATATTGACGCTTTACGATTAGAAAATCTGCAATATATGATTTTCTATTTCGTAATGCTGTTTATAATTCATTTATAATTCAGCAAAATGTTAGCAGTACATTAGCAGTTTGCTGATTAGAATTAGCATCATTCACATTAATCTTATTTTCTGTCAGAAATGGTAGGTTTTGTTTGATATATATATATATATATATATATTATTCTAAGAATATGATGAGTGATGACAGTCTATCTGTTACATTCTATTAATATTCTTTTATTATTTTTATTGGAATTCTACCAACATGATTTATAATAGATACTATAAAATTTCTAACAAATTTGGCTATCAGGGTATTATTTAAATAGTTATAAAATAACAGATTCTGTAATAATTCTTAAAATTTCTGTTTAATAAATTTAATAATTTTAAAAATCTTTATCAAGGTGTAATAACCAATTATAGCGCATTCTAATAATGTCTTTCCAATGACGAAAAATCATTACTACAAGTAGCTATTACTATGAAAGTAGTTATTAACTTAACAAAAAATTATTCTCCTTAATAAACTTATTAATAATTTTTAATTTATCTTGAAATGACTATTTAAATTTTCGTTTGTGACCGATATTTGTAGTCTGTATTTATTTTAACACCGTCTGAAGTAATATTCTACCTATTATGACTTTGTGATAAGATAATCTTAAATATAAAAGAATCAACTATGAATACCCGCCTTGTAACTCGCAGCATTTCAACTCGCAGTTATATGTAATATTTCTCGGCAAGTATCGTCGCCTAAATAAAATTCAGTCGAAACAACAATTTCTCTACTTATTCTACACTTAAATTAAAACGTATTACGTCATGTTTCGGAGACATGTGTTACATCGATTTAAATTATACGACATACATTGTATAATAATCCATTAAAGACAAAAAACATACAATAGCACATGGAAAAATATATAATTCAATAAAACTGCCACGTTCCTTGGAGTACCGTTGATGTTTATTACATCAATTTATCCTTCATAAGAAGACAGTTGATATATTCATCGCATTGCGAAGACAGATAAAAACAACCCGTGATATTTAAGAACGTTTTATCTGTTATGACAAAATTTTTCCGTGGTGCTATCGGCGAGGAATTATCGGAGAATATAGTCAGACGTTTGTTAACGATCGAGACGAGCAGAAGTGAACAACGAGCCATCCTGCTGGTAAGTCTATCTTTTTAATCTCTTTCATTTACGCGAATTTTCAAGCATTACAATTTTTTCGAGATACTATTAGTTCCTCTGCATATTGCATTATCGGTAAAATTATAAATGTTCTATTTGCATTATCAATAAAATTAGAACTTTAAATCATGCAATAATCGATTAACAAGATATATTCTGTCAAGTCGAAACCTATCACAATTACATGACATTGTACAAAAACAATCGCCTATATATTATTATAAAATATTAATTTATCTTAATACGAAGCTCTTCAAGTCATTTTGGAAATGATCATTTTAAATTATAAAATGAGAGCATGTATTTTAGATCTACTATAAGCCTTTCTACGCTTTATTTTGGAAATTATGTATTTATTTGTTATTACTCTTTGAATTACATAATGCGCTTCTGTTACATATGACGTCGCTTATTATATATGTTGTAATATCGCTGCGTGTTCGCAGTAATATTATGTCATTATCTATCCTTATATTATAAAGTATCAATTAGAAAATATGAAACGTTTTTAAAACGTTATAATAATATAAATTATAAGAATACATTTTGCAAGGGAAGAATCGAGAATAAAATACTAAAAAATACTAGAAAAATTTATTAATAAAAATTTTGCAAGTATTTCGTTAAATAAAGTTTCCATATAAAATCATTCAATACTTTCAGAATTGGCAAAGAAGTTCGTAAAATTTACAAATGACAAAAAATTTTCATTGAAATCGGTGAGTCAATCTACATGGCCTCTTCTCGATTAGATTTATTGTAAATTTTCTTATAATTCATTTTCAAGATAAATTAATATACATATAACAATATTTTCGTTACAGACTGCAACTATTAATTCTTGGGGCGATAGGATGGCAGCATATGTGTGTATCGAAGACTACGAGAAGCATGCTCTGGAACATTTGACTCCTTCCATAAGGGATTACTACAGAGGCGGCGCAGGAGAAGAATACAGCGTAAAATGGAATAAGGAAGCTTTTAAAAAGTAATATAAATCTATCTAATCTAAAATTAAAGACAATAGTAAATAGAAATCAACCAAAAAACGATCAACATAAATGTTTTTGCGTTAATTACAATTTGCCATTCAAACAAAAATATTATTGATCAAATATGGTCTTCTTTGCTTATCTGTGTTAAAAGTAAAGAAATAGAAAAGATTTTGAGAAAGAAAAAGAGAAATAAGAAATAAATAATAAGTTTGATATGAAATATTTGATCTGAAAAGGTATTACTATTTTTTTTAGATATCTATATTGCATATATATGATTCCTTAATTAATTCATAGAGCTGAAAGATAGGATATATGTATATTCTTCATATAGATTGGCGATTAAAAATGTGACTGTTCTAATTTTTGATCATTTTTAATATTTTTGCAGTTACAGGATACGTCCCAGATTTTTGCGAAACGTGTCTGAAAGGGATATAAGCACGACGGTGTTGGGTCACAAAGTCTCAATGCCCTTGGGAGTCGCACCTACCGCGATGCAACGTATGGCACATCCTGATGGAGAGTGCGCCAATGCAAGGGGTAAGTAGACGTTTTGCGAAATATTTCTTATATAATGCAATGAGATATTGACACTTGGGGTTGCTGCTTAATTAGAACTATAATTTTATTGCATACTGTACTTTTTATTAATAGATTGGTATGTTACGTTTATTGTAAAATATATAAGGATGTTTTTTAATACAAACGTGTATATTAAATCATATAAATATGCTATAATAATCAAAGATTAGCCCAGACACACCAACGATCACAGATAGTTAACAATACTTCTTTAACATTCATTCCATAATTGTCAAAGATCCGCGCTCAAACATAAACGAATATACTGATTAATATAAAGAATAAATGCTCCAATTTCTTCTTTTATATATATATATATATAATTATTAACTCCATGAAACGCTCTATTTTTACAGTTTTGATTTTTCGAGTATATCGTAGAATAACTTTCAAGAAACACTCATATTTTTTTCTATATTTAACTAGAATACAACAGAAAATTTTTAAGACAATATATTACGTGGCAATATGTATCTTTAATCCTTTCCTTAATAAAATATTTCAAAGAAAAGTTATATTATGAAAGAATCTAAAACTAATATAAAAAATACATATTTGTTATTTATTTACAATTTGTTGTATTATTTAATATCTGCATATTATAAGAAAAAATATTATGTACTTTATGTTTGAAGTTATTCTATAATTTACTCATGTATATGAAAATGGAAAACGATTTTATATATCTTTCCTTTCGTTTTTTTAAAACAATTTTATTTACTAAAGTATAGTTCATAATACTTATTTATATGGGTTAATGACAATGGAATGAATTCAACGAATAGTTAAAATTATTATACAAGATATGTCACATACATTATTATAAGCTATTTTTTCAGAAATTTAGAGATTGTAAAGAGGATTTAATTTTGTGTTCATAGAATTTTTTTATGCGCCATACAAAAAAATAAAGATCTTAAGAAATCACAAAATTTTAATATAATTTCTAATAATTAATAAGAAAAAATAGTTTGTAACATTTTATGTGATTCGAACTGCATAAATCATATTCATGATTTCTCGATAGACTTTAAAACTTGATTCGTTAAAGAAAGTTCTGTTTTAACAAAAAACATTTTCATTATAATACAAATAAAATAATATCAGTCCTGCTTAGTCGTGCTGCGTTGGGAAAGGTTATAATGTTTACCGTAATATTAATTTGAGCGAAAAGTGAAACTTAAATGCTAAGATCATTATCGTACCGTACTCCTACGTATGGCTATGTGATGTAAGACACGATAGAACGCTTGTGCGATATGTATAGACATATCCGTCGATATGAAGACCGCTTGTTATTCGGATTGCACATTCAAAGAACGAAAATTTCGCTACGTGCAAATTACTCGGACTGCGCGTTGATCGAGTCTTACTTTTCGTTGCTTATTAACACAAGTTCAGTATGTTGTTCAACTTGAAATTTGCGATGACTAGTAACCAGGAATAAAAAGATCCTTAGAGTTCTATGATCCATTTCTACCAATGTAGAGTAACTTTAATCTCAGCTTAATTTATTTTTTATCTTTTTCTAATCCTTAGAAATAGAAAAAGAATAAAAAGTAAGTTAATCTACATTGACAGAATTGGGTCTATAACGAGTAAGAATTCGGCGCGAGCCTACTATTCAAGAAACATTATGGCAGTACAAGAAAGGAAGAGAGTTCACTTGAGCTTGGGTCCTATGTTCTCCCAATTATTGATCGCCTTCATGTTAACTTGTTCTATCCGCCATTTCTGAGTAGATGATGATTTGTCGCATATAGTCACAAACACTCTTTTACTGCTCGGATCGGTGTCTAGGCATCTAGACGAGTAACCATGCTGCAGCCACTGCTTTTCAATATCATAACGCCACAACTGATTGCCCTGTTTTCCATGGCAAGGATACAAGTTCACTGGTGCTTTCTCTTCGCCTTTGGATACATCCAAGCATTCCGTGCGATCTTTCGGCCTGATGTCCTTATGCCAGGTCAATCGGAACTCTTGTTCACCCGACACTTTTTGATCATCTTTCATGCAGGTGTCCACCACGACAAGCTCATCCCTCTTCCGCTTCTTCGAGTCTAAACATAGTTCGGTCACGCCCATGTTCCTAATCTCTCCGTAAGCGAAATCGTCTGGCTCGATGGGTGGATACACCTCCACAAGATCGAAGGCTATGTTCTTCATGAACCAGTTAAAGGGTTTACAGTGCAATTTCTTGCGCAAAGCCTTTTGCTCCGACAAATCTCCCGGATCCAATGTCCGCAAGTGCGGTCGTCTCTTGTAGAGGTATTCCGCGTATTCGTCCATCCATACCTCAGCAACTCTTTTGAAGTTCTTTTCCAGAAAGTCGCCGCGGCCGGGATTAGGGAATGGTGGGAATTTACGATAGACATGACCGACTCTGGAGCACGGTGCGTCATACATTTGACCGCCGCATTGCCAGATTTTGAAGGACAGCTCATATTGTTCACCACCCCATATATCCAAGCCCGGATCGTAACCGCCCAATTCCCAGAAGAATTTCGCGCTGATCGCAAACAGACCGCCTGCCATTATAGGACTCTTGAACGGTTCTGTGGGTCTCTTTAGATCTTCTGGAAGTAATGGAAGCCGCTTGTAATACAACTCCCAATCAAATGCCCCTCGAAGGCCTTCATCTTGCGCTAAATATTCAAAAGTCTCATAATCTATCACATCAATGAACGGACAAACACAGGTTTTATAGTTTTGCGCGATGGGTTCTAACAACGGCGGCAGCCAATTCACATTAGCTTCGCTGTGAGAGTCCAAGAACACGAGAACCTTCGCTCTCGCCTTCTTTGCACCCGCCAATCGGCCTCTGATCAATCCCGAGCGTTTTGGTAATCGTACGATCGATACCTTCGGCAAATGCTGGGCAACATAATCATCTAGTTTCTTTTTTAACTCGACTTTCGTGCTGGCGTCGTCGACCAATATAATCTCTTCTAGAAGGGAAGGCGGCGAACGATTAACCACGCTCCAGCAGGTTCGCAGTAACGTACTGAAATGCTCGTTGTGGAAGGACACTATCACAGAAACGGGATCCAGGTTCTTCAAATATTTCTTCTTTCTACAATCTGGATGGCGAATGTCAGGTACTGAACGATTCATTGAGATCTCATCGCTGACTGCTGCATTGAATCCATTTACTTGATACAATTTTTCTTTTAACACGTCGAGGGATGGAGAAAGAAAGGCTGGTCTTCCATGTTCTCCTATCCCCGTACATTTTTCCTCTTCCTGAATTTTCTTGTAGTCATGCCAATCAATTTTGTCATCCAAATCCTGTAAAATACGTTGCTATTAATAATCAGGGATGGTGAGCTCTTGTCTATTTTTGTTTATAGAGAAGCTTGCAGAAACAAGATAATTTTGAAAAACAATCCATTTTTCACATTAAACAGTATTATTACTATGTTATAAAATAATCGATGGTGACGATATATGAATAAATAGTAAAAAATCGGCAATGACATCTTTTGCGACTGTAAAAATGCTAATGAACAACTGGTTTGGGCATGCAATCGTGTTGGCACATTCCTGATCACTAGGAATGCAAAAGAGGTGCAAATAAAACTCGTTTGCTAACTGTTATGTGCATATGAGGAAAGTAGGTTTTTAAGTATGCATGCGCACAAGATGAACTCATAATATCCGGTATGATATCTAATGTCTCGACTGCTGATACCATAAATGACACGCATATTAATTATAAACACAATAATTCAAGTAATCATTCTTTTACCATGTCAGCGGGAAATTGAACTGAATGAAATTACAACGGTTCTAATTCTCTCTTGTGTTTAACGTCTGACGCGAGATTTATTCTGTTGTGACTTTTTCTCGCAACAAGAATCGAACTCGATGAAATGCATACTGAGTTCCATTTCTCCGTAAGCAAAATGATTAGATAATAGTATGCAATTTATTAAACTCTGTTCTGTCAGCAGAGCCTGCCGACATAATCTGATAACAGTTTGACAGCAAAAAACCGAGTAGAATCATTTCTTAATCACACAATTGGAACATATCATTTAAATGATTACAAAGTGGTACATTCTTCTTAAACCAATATATAGAAAATTCTACATTTTTCTTAGTTTCTGTAATTTATTATTACGTTTTATTAACATAAATAAACCCTATGAAGCTAATTTGTTTTCAATACATTTGAATACAAATTAAATGAAACGGCAGATTTTGCCATTCAATCAGCCATCACATTCTGTAAAGATTTTAATTTCTGTTAACATTCTATTAACATAATTTATAACATTGTAAAATTTGTTCTTAACAAATTTGGCTATTATTTAAATGGTTACGAAATGACAGATTCTGTTTGGTTTATGTAATTAATCTACTGTAACTATTTTGTTAATAGATCTTATGATGTTTTTGTTGACATTCTGCCAATCAAATTTGTAATACATAATTAATAAAATCTGTTTTTGATAGATTTGGCTATCATGAGATATTCTTTAAATGGTGAAGAAATGACAGATTCTGCTCGATTTTTACAATCAAGAGAAAAATTTCTAGTTAAAGATTCTGATCTCTATCAATCAGAATTCTGTTATCTCTCCATTAAACAGCACTTCATTAAACAGATGTTGTGTTTCTATTAGCAATCTATAAAAAAAATTTGTAGATACTTTGGAAAATCGGTTTCTGACAGACTTACTATCTGAATTATAAAATCATTAAATGTTTAAAATCACAAATTCTGCAATCAATTATATTCTATTAACAGAATATTTGTTACGTTGCTGCTGGCATTTCTGTCAACAAAATTTGTAACAGACACACCTAACTTGCTTAAGTTAATATAAATAAAATAAATATAAACAATAAACTTCACTATAGATAATTTCACTATAAATATTGGATTCTTGTCCACGATGAAGTCTGATCAGGGGGTTGATTGTCTATCTTAAACTGAGATAAAAATGATAAAAGTGAGCGAATTTGTTGGAATATTTATAATTTCATTAGTCAACATCTAGTGAATCTGCTCACTTTTGTAACTTTTCTCGTTTCAAGATACACAATTAATCGACCTTCTGATACGGAATTCGGCTTCTCGTTTGTACCTGACGTAAATGCTCGTCGTTCCCTCGAACGCCGTCGTCCACCACTGCCGCCGCCAGGGTGTCGAGTGACGTCGAGATTCGGCGGTTGGGCAATCGCGCGTAGTGGAACACCACGACGGTCAGGAACACGGTGAACGCCGCCAGGAGGAGGAACTTGACCAAGCTGATTACGTTTCGCCTCATCTTCGCGAGAGGATCATGTCTCGCGAGCCTCCTGGAGCCTCCCTAATGAAGACTACGGGCACAATGCTTGTATTCATAGTCAGGCCTTATATTTAAGGTTTCCTCTTAAATTTATCTTCGGATGCTCTACGAATTATTTTATTGGCTACGAGCATCTAAAAATAAATTTAATGAAACCTTAAATATAAGGTCTGATTATAAATACGGACATTAACCTCACCTCTTATGACTTATCTCGTCGCGTGAACGTGGCAGACGCAGGCGGGCCTCGCACTGTAAACGGATGCGTTGTCCGTCATCGCCGCTGTGCGGCGACCGGGAGATCTCGAGTTGTATGATTGTATCTATTGACTACTCGACTCCCGCAGTCCCGCCTGACACTCCGGCGAAAGCATAAGGAACCGATGCAACAAACACACGCACGACTGCCACTTGCCGCAACTTGCAATTGCTGCACGATGACCGATATATTAAAGTGGGTGGGAGGTTACCTTCGTGAGAGAGAAACTTCGTTAAGGAAACTTGTTTTCTCTATTCGGTTCCGCCCGCGCGATCTCGCCTATCGCTCATCTTTTACCGCCTTTGCGAACTTAACGATTCTTATCGATTAGCATCAAAATCTAAGGTCGTAAAATCTTTCGATTATAAGAACCAATTGGTTCTTGCGCAATTCTATGCACGAATGTACCTTTGAATAAGAAATAAGAATATGAATTTTAAGGAAATTATTTATATAAGTAGTCTTTTGCTAAAAATAACTTCGATGAAACTAAAAGATTAATTTAATCGATTATTAGTTCAACTAGTAAAATAATCGCTTGAAGAAAAATTTCTAATTACTATATATAATTGTTTTTTAGCTTTCTTTTCATTGCTTCAAGCAAAAATGTATACTTTTATTATAAGAAATTAATCATTAATTGAATTAATTGGCGATTAATTTAATCAACAGAATTGTTTGCAAACTTCTAATAATTTAACTCGTTTTTTTTAAACTAATCTTTTTTCGTGTGTTATTGAATAATTAAATTTTATTGTTAATTTTATTTTTAAACAAAAAATTAAGAGTTTAAGCCACAATTCAAGCTAACAAAATATTGCTGACATTGCTTGATATAAACTATAATTACTAATTAACTTAATTTCATTGGCGGAATTGCTTGCATTTCTAACTATTCTCTGATCCTTCCATGTTTTAAGCAGCACAAGAATGAATAATAATGCTATTTTCATGCTTATAAAATACGAACACCATTATATAATATATACATATATAATATAATTACTGTATAAATTAATTTTCGACTAATTGTAGTTAAGTAACTAAAGTTGGTCGAAATCACCTTCAGAGATGATCCAAACCTTTGATATTGTTTGTTTAAAATTATTTCTAAAGTTGAATTTCGAAGAGTTAACTTCGATTAAAAATGTCGTTGTTAATTGCGGATATGACCTTGTTAATTTGTTTTAGCATGTTTTATCCTGATTTACTTTCTGCAACGGTAATTTGCGACGTCATATCGCCCTGTATTTTTTGCTATTGAAATTAAAGCGCGTTATATCGTTGCAGTATTCCAACTAATAGTATTAATACCAGGGTTGGGAAGTTAACTTTTTTTTTAACTAAATTAAATTAAAATTAATAGCCTTGAAAATTTAACTTGATTAAAATACAAGTTGATCCATAATAAAATTAATTGAATTAAAAGTTAAGTTAATAAAAAAAAAAGTAATTGAAAAGTTAAAAGTTAAATTTGGTCCGAACGAAAAATAAAAAAAAAAGAAAAAGAAAAAGTTTGACAGTTTTACATAATTTTTCGTATTTTTCCTTTCTCACATCATATTTAATAAAGAATCTGGTTATATTTGTTCACAAGTCAACGATTATACAATATAAAATTACTAAATTATATACTCATTATCCTCTCGCATTATGTTTAAGGATTGACTTAAAAAAAATCAAATTAAAAGTTAATAGTTACTGATAAAATGTAACTAAATTAAGTTAAAAAGTTAAAAGTGTATAATGTAACTAAGTTAAGTTAAAATTAATTAACTTTTTAACTTAACTTTTATCTTTTTAATTTAACTTTCATCTTTTTAACTTAACACTACCCAACCCTGACTAATACTAGTATTGTAAATCTAGATTTCACCTGTACGATTACGTCATGCATTCTGCAACACGTGTAACTTTTGTATTATTCGTAACTCATGCAACAGATCTTCTTGTGAAAGATGCATATGGAAGTAACAATTAATAAACGTTTCTTTCGCATTGTACTATTTTCGTGACATCATTTCGTACTGTCGTCTTTTGTTAAAAGATGTAAGACGTTTAAAAATTCTATGTAATTGTCAATTAACTTGTATCCTTTTCGACAATTTAAAATCGTACGTACAAAATATGCGTATCACCAATTAAATATAGTTAGCATACCTTTTGGCGAGACATTTAATAGTACTATTTTATCAATATGTCTAATAATACATGTCAGTGTATTATAATTTCTTAACACGGATAGAAATATTATAGTGTTTTGTTGTTCAACATATGGAAGAAATGTTAAATTAAGAACAATGAATTATATAGTTAGAAATTTTTTGCTTTAAGCTTCTGTTGGTTCATTTAATCACTTAAGTTAATGTATATACATAAACTCCAATTAATTTAATCGATTAATTCAATCAGCAGATCGCTTAAAGCAAAATTTCTAATTGAATAAAACTGTTCGAATATTTTATCATATAATAAATATATACAATTATGTATAATATATACATATGTATTATATATATGTATAATAAAATATTTGGACAGCTTTATTCAATTAATTATAGATATATTATTAAAATTTTTTTACTATAAATAGTTTTGTCACTTTTGTCTATTTGTAGCTGCTCAAGCAGCAGGAACGATTTTCATTCTTTCGACGATATCCACGAGCAGTATAGAGGAAGTGACAGAAGCTGCGCCGAAGGGTATAAAATGGCTCCAGCTCTATGTTTATACTGATAGGAATGTTACCTTAAATTTGATAAAACGTGCCGAACGTGCTGGTTTCAAAGCGCTGGTTCTCACTATCGATGCGCCAATTTTTGGTGATCGACGCGCCGATTTGAGAAATAAATTTGCATTGCCTAATCATTTGAGGTAGGCATTCAGAGATATGTAGGAAATATTGAATATGTAAATGTATTTGTATAAAAATACATATATCTCTCTCATACGTAGATGAGTAGTTTGAATTAGTTAGTAAATTGCTATTAACTGTAAAAAGAATACAAAGAGATAATGAAGGCAGTATTTGTAAGAGTTCTATGCTTAAAATTAAAAAAAAGTATTTTTCATTTCTTATACTTTTCAAAGCTAGTCTACCAAGAAAAACTTAGATTATTTTTCAATGTTTATAAATATAAAAAATTAATTAATTTTATAAATTTAAAATAAATAAAAGATATAGAATATATAGACACAATAACATCCCTACATATATTATGTATTTTAAATTTAAGTGAAATTTATGATAATGTACGGTAAAAATAGAATTTTACGTCTTTGCTTTAGATTCGCAAATTTCCAAGGTGATTTATCGAAACGAATAAATTCAGCGAAGACTGGCTCCGGTCTTAATGAATATGTTACTGCACTATTCGATACATCTCTTTCCTGGGATGACGTAAAATGGCTTAAAAGGTATCTGCTTATCATTGTTTGTGAACTTTCTTTATCTTGACATTTTGGAACAGTAAATCTTTTACCATACAACGAGCAAATCAAATATCGATTCGAATCAAATTTGTCGTAGAATTACAACACTATCGGTAATTCTTAAAGGAGTATTAACGGTAGAGGATGCACGTTTAGCCGTGGAAAATGGGGCTGATGGCATTATAGTATCAAATCACGGTGCGCGTCAGATAGATAGTGTTCCAGCAACGGTTGGTTCATTTCTCGTTTAAACAGCTTTCGATATTGAAAACTTAGAGTATTAGACAATCATTTAGAAGATTATATAGTATATACTGTACGTGAATTATTGAAATAATTGTATTCGCAGATCGAAGTTTTACCTGAAATAAGTAAAGCTGTAGGAGATAAAGTAGAAATCTATATGGATGGTGGAGTGACGCAAGGCATCGACGTGTTCAAAGCATTGGCATTGGGTGCAAAAATGGTATTCATTGAACATACCTTGATCAAAAAGTTCCCGGAATTCATTCAGAAAATTCAAAATACAAGTTTATTCATCAAAAGTGGTATTGTCCCCTTCAAAGTACTCCCCATCGACTGCAACGCACTTATGCCAGCGCTTGATCCAACTCTCGAAACATTTCTGGAACTCTATTGTCGGTATAGCCATCAGAGCCGTCTTCGATTTTTCCATTACCTCTTAGTAGTGGTTTTTTGACTCGATCGAACAGAAAAAAATCGCAAGGATCCATATCGGGTGAATTCGATGGCTGTTGGATGGTATTCGTTTCGTTCTTGGTCAAAAAATTTAATACAAACTCGTTGTTGCAAATTCAACTCCATTTTTAAAACTGTAGAAAATCGAAAACACGTGCAGAGGTAGATGTACTCAAGACGACGTAACTTTTACAAATGTCAAGCTATGGCGATAAAATTTGATGGAAATGTCAATGATAGATGTGGCAACCTAACCAAAAAAACAGAACTCAAATCAGCTGATGCAGAGCATCACCTGGTGGTAATTCCGGGAACTTTTTGATCAGATGTATATATATATATATATTACACTTTGATCAAAAAGTTCCCGGAATTACCACCAGGTGATGCTCTGCGTCAGCTGATTTGAGTTCTGTTTTTTTTGGTTTCTGCACGTGTTTTCGATTTTTTACAATTTTAAAAATGGAGTTGAATTTGCAACAACGAGTTTGTATTAAATTTTGCGTTAAAAATGGATTCAATGGTGCGAAAACCTTGAAAATGTTGGGGAACTGTTTCGGCAGTGATGCTCTAAAGAAAACAACCGTTTACGAGTGGCATGAACGCTTCAGAAGTGGTCGTGAATCCGTCGAGGATGACGAACGCAGCGGCAGGCCGTCGACATCGAAAACCGACGAAAACATCAATAAAGTGAGAGAAATGTTGATCAATAATCGCAAGTTAACTATCAGAGAGCTGGCAGAGGACTTAAACATTGC
>NW_017257356.1:10339-56955 GCF_001594055.1 Mycetomoellerius zeteki | reverse complement strand
GAATTCACCCGATATGGCTCCCTGCGATTTTTTTCTGTTCGATCGAGTCAAAAAACCACTACGGGGAATGCATTTTAACAGCCGAAAAGAGGTAATGGAAAAATCGAAGACTGCTCTGATGGCTATACCGACAATAGAGTTCCAGAAATGTTTCGAGAGCTGGATCAAGCGCTGGCATAAGTGCGTTGGAGTCGATGGGGAGTACTTTGAAGGGGACAATATCACTTTTGATGAATAAACTTGTATTTTGAATTTTCTGAATGAATTCCGGGAACTTTTTGATCAAAGTGGTATATATATATATATATAATCTAATAAAATATTATAGATATGCAAATATAGTTTTCGTTTAATTTATAGACATATTACTGTTTAAATAATTTTTTTACTGTTATATAAAGTTTTTATACATTTTCGTACAAATTTAGTTGATCGTATTTTTTCGCAGGTATTTATTGGCAGACCGATGCTGTGGGGCTTAGCATGTAATGGCGAGAAAGGTGCTTGTGAGATTCTTGAACTTATGAGGAAAGAAATTGATTCTACATTCGCATTAACTGGTAGAGATAATGCATAATTTTTTACATGAATGTTATTGATTAATTTAGTGAAATATTTTAAAAATCAGTTTTTTCTAGGTTGCAGGTCCGTAAAAGATGTTACACGGGATATGGTAATTCATGCATCTTACTATAGCCATCTATAAATTAATTTCACATCAGACAGTTACAGATATGTACAAATATGGGGCGACAGTTGTTTGACCATTTGTAATTGACCACAAGCCACTCACTGAATTTGTCTCAAAAAAACTAGGCACTAGAATAACTGGTCAAACGGGACGCTACCACAAATATGTACATATGTTCGAAGGATATCGATATAAAATTTGATTTTACTGATGATTTTTTGTTACTAAAAATATATTTGCTAAGATTGACTTCAGAAAATTATTAATCATTTGTTTCACTTTTATGTATTTTCTGTAAATATATATATATATATATGCATATTGCTCTCTTATATTAATTTACCTTTTTTTAGTATTAGGCTCATCAGCTTAAATAAAAGACTCTTGTATAATTTTAAGGTTTGCAATATTGTATTATAAAAACTTTCACATTTGTACTGTATATATCAGTTTTATTGTTCCCAAAACGGGTTACAATTCACCTCATACTTTTTTTTCAATTCTTTAAGCAATCTCTTATAAATTGAGACATATAAGATACGGATTGGAATCTCTCTCGCTAATTACAAATCGCTTTTATATAGTATTACGCGTTACTTTGTACTGAATTCGTCCAAATTAATCATTATTTGATCAAATGGACTTCAACAACTAATCACATTGCATTTTATACCATTGTGCATGTTATTTATACAATAGATATAGTTATATCAATAGATACAATAGATTTTCTAACATTTCCTAATCTTAAAGAATTGCTTTTAAGATACAGAGAGAGAGAGAGAGAGAGAGAGAAAGAGAGATATTTAACTGGTTACATTTTTTTCTTGTGATAAATGATATCAAATTTTGAAATTTTGTTTATTTAAAATAAGAATGAACTTTTATGAAAAAATTTGAGATATTTTTGGTATATTAATGTCAAATAATTATATGCTATAAATAAATGTCAAAAGAAATAATAGAAAAGATTAAGGAACATTAGTATTTTAGTAGTTTAGAGCATTGGTAAAATTTGTTATATAAGTAAATCATAATTATTAATACCACATATAGCTAGAATTGTTATTAATACATATTAATAGCAATTCTGCTATGCATTATTAGATGTACTTTTCAAATCGTAAATTAATTTTAATAAATTGCTACGTTTTTTCGAAACCATTTCTGGAACGATACTACAATCACAATCGCTTACTTTAGAATTTTTTATAGCATGTCTAGATATTATATCTGCTAAACATAAAACATATAAACCGCAATCGTAGCTATTATTTTGTTGCGGACAATCCATTTCAATATATTTTCTCTCTTGTTTCTCAAGAAAATATTTTGTCACTTTCCGTGCAAGCTTTTTCGCGGAAAAGCCATTAATACCGCTTGACGAATCAAAGTGATAACACATTTTTTCCATACGAGAATATACTAATAAGCTCCAATGCGAGCCACCTGCCTCGTTGCTATCACAGTCATTAAGAGGAAAGAATATAAAATCATAATTTGTAGCTTCAATAGGATCCAGAAATATATTATATTGTGAAGAATCCTGCATCTTTAATAACTGAGCTACTTCGGGTCCGATAAATAATAATTGGCTTTTATTATCCTTCCTATATTGTTGATTCAGATATTCGAAATAGAATCCTATTATAATGTCATTAAGCCAGTCATTTCTCTCCAGTAATGCGACATCCGATGTCCTGAGTAAGTAGTCATGATAACTTAACACAATATCATTCTTGTATGGATTCGTCGGATGAGCATCATGGGATAAGTGCTTTGAATTTGCAGGCAAAACCGGCATAGTACTAAAATCAGAAATATAAAATTTAATATATATTTTTATCTGGAAAAATGTAACAATGAAAAATAAATTTAAATATTTTATTCTTAAATAAAGCAACTTGTACATTCTTAAACTTATATAACAATAAACAAAACGTTAAGCAAAGTACGCTAGCAATTTGCTAGAAGATTCAAACAAAATATTGTAGGAAATTGATATCTACATATATGTATTCTGTTTCACGCATGATGCATCGTATATTCTTGTTATTCACCGTTGTTAAAAACCCGAATGTTAAAAAAGGACAAATGATATATATTACGAACATTACAGCTATGTTCTGCCAGTAGAATAATCTGACAGCAGATTGCCAGTAGAATCTGTCATTCTATAACCATTCAAATAAAATATTTTTTATTATGTAACACCAGTGATTCATGATTCATTCAATCTTGCTCTGGAACATATGTATTACATAAAATTAAAACTTGTAACTATATTATCTACTATCCCCGTATTAATTTTGTCAGATCCTTAATAAGTCGGTATTGATAAAATTTTAATTTATTGTTTAAGCTTTGGAAGATTCTTTAAAAGAAGCATTATATAATCTCGAAGAAAGATTGAAGATGCATACAATTCACTATTTAGATATACTTATAAAAAAAACTTTGCAAGACTGACTGGGGCTGTGGTCAAAGTCTCACTACAAATGCTTTGAAACGTTTGATGGACCAATCAGAAGAATTTTACAAATTGACTAATCAAAAAATGCTTTAAAGCATTTGTAACATCATTATTGACAATACCCTGGTCATTCTTGATCCTTCTTTATTAGATAATAAAAAATCGCTCCGTACATAAATATAATATGTAAAACAGAAAAAAGGCAGCAGTTTTTAAGTTTCATTTCTAATACCCTTGCAATGTATAGAGTATGTGTGAACTTTCGAAGACTACAATTAATAAATACCCATCAAATCTCAAATAACTCAGCTACTTCCAGTTAATGATTACGAAATGACGGATTCTGTTCGATTCTTACAATCAATCTACTATCTCATTTTACAGATCCTGTTGTATTTCTGCTGGTATTCTGCCAAAATAATTTATATCAAACCACTTTGCAAAACACTTTGTTTTTAACAGATCTGGGTATACGTGTCAAAATGCGTGATCAAAATGAATAGTCACAGAGGAGATAGTCACAAGTGCTCGTTTCTTCTTCCGTTATGGATGCCTGTTTCGTTTGGATTGTACTTTCCTTTCTTCTTTCACCTTTTTTTTTCTAGAAATACGTATCCTCTGTCTGAATTATTTATATTTTCTTCTGTATATAAGATATAACGCGTGTTGACGAGTATCATGACGGTGTTTTTAGAAATGTATACATTTTGACGTCATGGCTTCTGATGGCTGCCTCTTATCACGTGATCATGGGTTTGATTCGATTTTTTAAATACACTTGTAAGAAAACCATCTGCGATTTTCCTATCATTTTGTACATACATTCATGTATTCTCATACGTAGAATTTATTTCGAGAAGAAAAATCGTCTCGCGTAAGTTTCGTTTTTTTAAATTTTCAGTTTTTGATATCGGTAAGTTAGAAAATGATAATTCTCTACTTATTCTTTGCTTTAATCAAAGACACTAATTACTTATCAGTAACTATTAATTTTAATCTTAGTTTCATACTTTATCTATTTTTTTATAATTCTTGAAACAAAAAGATGAAAAACAAGTTAAACTGAGATTAAATCGGTACAAAATAGAAATAGACATAAAACTGGAAGAATTAATCGCTGATTAAGTTTCATCGAAATCACGTGATTAAAGTACTTTAATAAGATTTTCTTTTAAATATCAATAAAAAGTGAATCGTGTTTTGTGACATATAAAATATATATATTTATTAAATATTTTTATGTACAAGTTTAATTTTCTTCTTATAAAAAAATATATACATTCTTTAAAAAAAATATTGTTTTATAATAATCATCATAGTTTTCTTATTTTTAAAACAATCTCTTCGTGCCACATTTCTTCATGTGCCATAAATAAGCGTTCAGTGACTAAAGTATCGCAATTTGGTTAATTAGTTATTGTGACGAGATTGTTTTAAATATAATGATTTGCACAATGTAAAGCAGAGCGCTTTACAATTTTTAATCACAACAGTATTTTAGCAAAAAAGACTAAGAGTGTAGATAATGAAACATTTTTTTCTAACAAAGCCTATTGAGAACAAGTTCGTCGAACATATATTGTCTTTTTAGCACCTCGTTAGGTACATAGTGGGATCCTGCAAATCTACAAAAATATCGGCCAATCTCGTTGTGAGTAATCCATCTTGGTGGATATGTAGCTATTAAAGATTCTAAAATAGAAAAATATTTTATGTCGCACTTATACGCATATAAATGACATCATAAAAGTACATGTATATTGTATATACACAAGCACATTTAGTAATCTGTTTGTACCTTCGGCAGTATAATGCTTATTACCGTCTTCACCAAGGATAAAGTAAAACGGTTGCGTCATAGAATTAAATTCTGACACATCTATTATCATCAGTTCTGGATTAGTTACATGTCGTGAATTATATGTCTTATCCCATCCAAAAATCACGCCTCTATAATTCGGAATATGCTTTTTGAAAGTTACTATCATTCCAATTGCATATTTTATTTTTTTACATCTTGTCTTTGGCAGACTGATATTTTCAAGTGATGGTAGAGTCTGAAAAATATAGGTCTCTCATAATGTTAACCGACATCTTTTTTATACATTTATTTTGTAAACTTTTACTGTTTCAAAATTATTTTTCATATTCAAATTGCAATTATTATTTATGTATTGATTATATTATATAATTAATATAATATTATTAGTTATGTATATTAATAATTAATATGATTTTAATCAATATAATTCATGAAGTGAGTTGATCCATTGACCATATCTATTCATTCAGTACAATTGCAGCGAGCATTAACATATTATGCACTACATATAAAGCTTTATATAATCTATAATTCATGACAGAATTTTATTTTAAAGTTTATGCATCGAGTAATATAGAAAATATGTGAACAATCAGAATCATAATTATAATGCTTTATTTTTAGCAATAAAAGACATTAAATGTGCGCAATGTAAGTATACCCGTGATTGATCAATTGTATCTGTTGTAATGAAAATTGAAAATTTTTAAGCACTTTGAATATAAGTAGTTTTGTCCAATCGAATAAGCAAACGGATTTTATCGATATAAATATAAATGACAAACTTTAACTTATGTATGTACCCAGATAGCCAAGTCTATAGAAAGCAGATTTTTTTAAATGTCTGCTACACACTATGCCAAAGAAATAGCAACAGAATTGTTACAGAATTAGATGTACATAATACTGTTGACAGACTGCTAGAAAAAAAAACAACAGAGTCAGATGTCAGCAGGATCTGCTCAGGATTCTACTAACAATTTGCCTTCACATTATGTCGCGATAGGCGATATTAACAGAACACAAGCCTAATACAGACGCAGTTGATGGCAGACTGCCGTCATTTTCTGCTCGAATCTGCTGAGTCTGCTAGAAGACATTTTGCTATCTGGATACTTACTGTATCAGAAATCTAGAAAAAGTTCTAAAATTAATGCTGTTACAATTAAAGAATTCTTCATGACATTCTTTTATCATATTTGTATGTATTTCTGAATAACTGTATCACATTTTTTAATAACCATGTCAATAAAAGAAAAAAATTGAATATTATATACAATTGTAAATCAAATTATAGTTTGTTTAACGCGTTAGAAACTACGGTAGTGTCGTTGCGCTTGGCTTAGCGCCGAGACACTACCGTGTCTTCTGATACAAGAATTTCTTTCTCAACTGTATAATTATATTTATAATTTCATATGTAAAATTAGAAATAGAATTGTGTCACGAAGTATAAAGTGGGTTTTATATATATAAATTGCATATTTTTTATTATAAATTATCATAAATACGTACCATTTTTTTCTGCATATAAAATTTAAATTTATTTAGCAGTTCTTCAGCTTGAATTGCTTCCATAGACGTTCTGTCACAACTGTCCTATATATATAAAAAAACAAAGTTTACTTCAAAGCACTTCCTTTATAGTTGCTGCATTAACGCACGAATATATGAAAATTAATATATCACGACTTAAAATTTGCTTATGCAACAAATATATAAGAAATTAAAATTTTTTTTACTCATATTAGTAATCATTCTTCTTGATTAGTAATCATTCTTACAATAAATTCTTATCATATTGCGAAAAAACAAGTTTACAAAAAAAAAGAGAAATTTTATGAGAATGTCAGAATTTGATTTATATATAAATTAAATTTACATACCAGTATCCTTTGCAGTGAGCTTAAGAGACCTGATAAATTCATTTCATTTTGCATATAATGACGACCTAGTGCTCGAATTCCATCAATATCATATGGCTTTATCATATAGCGGAATTCCATCAATGAGCGTATTTGCAAAGTTCTGTCATGATAATGTTGATAGTTAGGATTAACCATTTGTAAGTGATAAATCATCCGTAACACCACCTTAAAACGAAGATATGTATAAACTAAGTTAACAGTGCAATAAATGGAAAAATTAATTTCTCTTCATATATAACTCTCTCTTATATATAATGTATGTCTTATTGATTTATCTGTGACTAATCTGTAATATTTTTACTACTTATTTCTAAATTTAATAAGATATATAAATAATGACCAACCTCTGTAGGACTAATCTCATTGTGTTTATTAAAACTTTCTATGGGACATCTTCTACCACGAGTTCTGGGACAATCGTTTCTACCCACAATGGCTCCACCATGCAAGATGTCAATATAGAAATATTCTTCATCTTCAGATTTTTCTGTAATACTATATAAGCAATAAAAAAAGGATATAGTTCACATATGCATGTATATGAGGTCTGTTCAAATCGGATCTCTGCATATATCTTTGTTCTTGAGCATCCTATTATGGAAAACAGGTATTCAGGTGGACCTTTAGGAGTACCCCCACCAAGCGGTATGATCCAACAACTGTTCAGTCGGCAACGGTACGCAGTTGTGTGAGCGTCGAAAACTCCGAGCGTCGCATTTCACAATGACTGAACGATAACGCACTTGCTCATTCATCTCATCTGATTCAGAAGTTTTTGACTAAACACGGCATTGACTGTACGGAGGTTGACGAAGTTGGACAATGCCGTGTTTAGTCAAAACTTCTGAATCAAGTGAGATGAATGAGCAGGTGCGTTATCGTTCAGTCATTGTGAAATGCGACGCTCGGAGTTTTCGACGCTCACACAACTGCGTACCGTTGCCGAATGATCAGCTGTTGAGTCATGCCGCTTGATGGGGCTACTCCTAAAGGTCCTTTATACCTTAAATACTGAATATCTGTTTTCCATAATAGGATGCCCAAGGACAAAGATATACGTAGAAGTTCGATACTTTTTGAACAGACCTCGTACATTTATATAAATATATATATAGCTGTGTGCGTGTGTGTGTGTGGTACATGCACAAAATGTCTTATAATTCTTGAACATATTTCTGAACAAAAAGATAGAACAAATGTTCTTATGAACTTGGTTCGCAAATGCTGTGTTGTTGAAATAATGGATACAAATACGGTAGTATCAAATCATGACATTTAAAAGTTTCAGAATTATTTTTTTGTTTACAAGAAATGTTTAGTGTTCTCCATCATTTTCTATATATGCCTGAGGTCGATGTATACATGATTGGCGCATTATATCAAATCTTTTTATCCATTATTTCTATAACGAAGCATTTGCGGCTTTGTGTTCATAGGAATATTTGTCCTTTCTTTTATTCAGGAACACAGTCACAAAACTTTAAAACACACTTATGATTTATTTTATCAATATGTAAATATATGATAAGTCTGACAAAATAAATGCTTCTAAATTATACTTACGATTTTGGCTTCCAACTTAAAAAAAAGTGAGTAGGAAATGTTATTAGATCACAGCGCACGCCAAGTCTCCTTGCTACACTTTGGAATATTATTGCCAGAGATACAGCATCACCAACTTTGTTTTCTAAAACCTAAGTATTACAAATTACATTATTTCATGTGTGTAAAAGAATGTCCCAGACTTCGCGTGAATAGTTTTTAAATGAAAAGAATTTAAATTCAGCCAACACAGAACTCGAAATTCGCGCATGGCACATGGTACAGTAGTGAAGATGTTTAGAAAAATGCGTGAAATAGAACTGATGCTTGAAAATATCTTCACTATTGTGCAGTGTGCTATGCTTAAATGCACGAATTTCGAACAGTTAAATTAGCTAAATTTAAATCCTTTTTATTTAAAAACTACTATAGCCTTGACATTTTGATATTAGAATTTTCGTCTTGAAATGATTTCAGGAGTCTGTTATTAACGAGTGTCACGCAAAATCTGGGACATCCTGTATATATTGAAATATATTGACATTTTACGTTTTTATATTAACATAACAATATAAATAACAATATGAATATAAAAATATGCTCATGATGTAAATGTAACATATCATAATCTATATCTCTTACGCAATCTATAAGAATGTCCTCCAGTTTATATACATAAAGGTCTGAAACCAAAGATCCACAGAAACCTAATTCGTCAAATAAAACTATTTGAAGCATATTTATTATCTGTTTTTCTTCCTTCTTGCTCCATTGATTATCGTTAATGTTGTTATTTTTCCAAAAAGAAAACTGCTTAGCGGACATTGAGAATATTGGATGCTCCCAATGTGCCTTTTTAAGACGTTCCAATACCTGTTGTGCAATGTTATCTAGCGATGCTTCCACATCAAAATAAAAGATACGTTTTAGAGGTTGATACCATTGTGCTACGATAGTAGCTGCCTTTTCTAGAAGTTGCTGTTCTTTGGGATAACTTATAAATTCCTGCCATGCGTCCTTTGTATGACGCTGCTGTAAATGTGGAAGAAGTTCTTTGCTGTAATATGTATATGTTAAATTACAGTCAGGTAATCTGAAAAATACATGTACATTAATTGTACAATTCATCCATATATTTGTGTGTCTACAATATTAATAATTTATTAAATCTTACATTGGGGACATTGTAAGTAGGTGTATCATTTCATCCTTAAGAAAATGGTAATTCATAATATGAGCGCCCATATTTGGACAGAATAGTGCATCGAAATGTTCCATGTCACTTTCAGAAAAATTATCCTCTTGAAAGAATCTCTCGGACATTAGCGACAAATGACTCCGTAATTTATTTCTACATTGAATGCTCGCTTTTACTTCATCTTTAAAATTTATACGTTCATTATTTTGTATCCGTTTGTCATAAATTCTTTTCATATGAGGCCATCTAACATTAAAACCAGAAATACTTCGTTATTTTCAAAAATTTTAAGTGAGGGTATCTATAGAAATTGCGCATATCATTAAAAAATTATAAATTAAAAAAAAGTTATACAAAGTAACAATCAAAACTAAAATTAAAACTTTAACTCGTGATATTACTGTGGTAGTTTAGTAGAGTTAGCATTTCTCCATGACAGAAAAATCATTTTGGTGCCCGTTTCAAAGGACTACATATGTAGTATATAAATTCACACAGAACATTTGATACTAAAGTATGCATTCAGATAAATTTAAATGGATTAAAGTTTCAGTTTATTTTGATCGATTCTTGTTTACACAGTGCAATAAGTTAAAGTAAACAAATATACCAGGAGATTGTTTCACTTCATCTTATTGCAGCATGTGCATCAGAGAGTTCATTGATAACAATGACTTTACTCATTTCGTCTTTCTTTTCTGCAGCATAGGACAGATGTTAAACTGTCGTTGTTAATCATTCGTTTCTAACCTTGTCTTAACTTTAATTTTTGCTTATTAAATATAAAATATCGTGTCCTTGAAGACAAAACAATAACAACAAAGTCATATGAACAAAAAAGATCAAATATTTAATCTCTCCGAATATATTCATAAAAAAGTTATGATCAAGTTTGATGTAAACACGAAATTAAGTGTCCACATAAAGAGAATCGATCATGGACTAAATATTAGGAATTTGCGTTCCTTGAATTGAATTCTTGTATCGAATAAAGCGGATAATTCGAAACAACTCGAAAATTGAAATTAACTAGATGATATTTGCGAATAATCAATTTCAAATATAAATTGACATATTCTTGAGTTCGCATACGTCATTTTACCATTTGTGTCAAATGTCAGAGAAAGTTTTTTGACGAAATCAAAGGATATGAATTTGGGCAGTTTTGGACAAATTTAACTTGACTAAATAAACCGCGATGAGAATTTCGAGAGGATGACGAATTTACCTCTGATAAAGTTTCATTTGCCATAGCGTGTTGTTGTGATGGATCACGTTGAGAAATTGTCTGCATGTTAAACCGAAACTTATGACATCCTTGACGTTAACGACTTTTTGTTGTAAGATGATGTAGATTACCTCGGTGGACAGATTCTTTATTGTCGTCATTGCAAAAAATTCGATATGTAAGAAATTATAATCCGTATCAACTGCAGTAGATAAGTTCCCTTCTTTTTCCCAAGAATTTCTACTAGAGCTGACTAAAGCTATCAAGATAACCAAGAGCTACTACTTACATGGTGGGTTTTTTATACAAGGTGAGTCGTTTCCGTGGATGCGCAGTAGCCTAAAAGTAGTGGGGAGTGGGGCAGCAATCATGGGGGGCCCATTCGATTAATCCAATATGGCTGTGTTTATTGTTTCAGAGCACTGCGTGCGGTGTTATTACGATTGATTACGACTATCGTGTAAAACTGTAAGTAATAAACGAATATATATGAAAGTTTTGTTTAGAATATATGCAATGTAGTACAATATATAATAATAGAATATATAATAGAACATATTAACTTCTAATACTGTGTTTTTATTAATCATCTCCTGTGAACATTTGAATTCCGCGCGCATAAAATGGGCCCTTCGTAATTGGTTGACAAGGAGCGGAATCCATAGACGTTGCTCAAGATTCGAGATGGTCTTAAGCTAGTGCATGAACCAATCAGAGATCGGTATTAGCATCTTAAGACAATGGCTGCGTTCAGCAGATTCAACCGTTTTATGATTGTCTGTTGAGATAGGACCATTCTTCTAGATCTAAAAGTATGATCCAATCAGCGCGAAGGAAACTTCCAACAGTTGCAAAACAAACGTTCTGCTGAACGCACCCATTGGTCGCGTTCAGCAAACTCAACTGTTGCGGAGCGGATCAGTGAGCTCTCGCTGCTATTGGATAATCTAAAAGAATACACCAATAGCAGCGAGCGCTCACGGATCCGCTCCACAACAGTTGAGTCTGCTGAACGCGACCAATGGCTGCGTTCAGCAGATTCAACCGTTTTATGATTGTCTGTTGAGATAGGACCATTCTTCTAGATCTAAAAGTATGATCCAATCAGCGCGAAGGAAACTTCCAACAGTTGCAAAACAAACGTTCTGCTGAACGCAGCCATGTTGGAGCATGCGATGCGAACAAACCTCTTGTGTAGCATCAAATGGACCGTAGCCATGGTTTCTGATAGGTTGAAATTGTTATTTCCTGTTCCTATTGTCTTTTTATTGTGTTTCCAGCTATGAGCTTATAGAATTGACTAGTCAGAGTTGAGTATTCCCCTCTCATTCGATTGTAAAAGAGAAACCACTCCTCTAATTCTACAATTCTTTATTTGATTCGTGTATCATATAACTACACGCATGCGCAGAACGCGCATACTCAATTTAATGGTGGATATACGTATATTCTAGGCGGAAACAAGTATATCCGGTATATCGTGGTATATCGACGCATCTTGTGATATTTCACGATTCTCACGATGTGTTGTCGCTGATTTTGCGAGTATCTGATATTATATCTGATAATTCGATTAATAAGAGTAGTACGACGAGTACGTGCGCATCGGCGATTACATCGTTATCAGTTACTCCGAAGCCGTAACCATAAAGTAGAAAAGACGATAGCACCGTTAACTCGAGAACGCTAACATGGGCTCCAACAAACGTCACAAAACTGAAAAATCTCGCGATGCCAAAAAGAAGCGTCATCGCAGTCGCTCCAGAAGCTACACGCCCGACCGCGAAAAGTCAGAGAAGCATAGGCATCATAAGAAACACAGGAGGAAAGAGCGCAAAGACTACGATAGCGATGGTAAGAGAATTTGACAGTGTATTATAATATAGATATATATATATATATATTTTAAGAGATTATATGTAACTATAAGAAATAAGAATATATTTACGTATAATTGTAATAGTTAATAATTATATATAATTATAGAAGAAAAAGAATTTTTAACTTTCAGTTGAAATCGTTAATGCTCCGCCGCCACCAAAAATATCCAAATCATCGCATCCGTCGACACCTCCTCCGCCTGAAATCTCGAAACAGCGCAGTCCATCCCCTGCTAAAGGTGGAGCGTCGCAAACTTCGTTATCTATTGAAGAAACCAACAAAATTCGTGCAAAATTAGGATTAAAACCATTGGAAGTAGATAATACATCTAAAGATGATCCTAGCAAAATCAAAGATGATTTGGGCGAGTTTTATCATAAACCTGCACCAAACAATAGTGATAAAGTAAAAGCACAGAAACTGAGAGAAAAGATAGGTACTCAGAAGGAAAAGAGACAAATTGAGGCAAATTTGTCAAAAATGAAAAATTTGGGTGAAATTGATTCGGATGATGATACCCAAGCATGGATCAGCAAATCTAGGCACCTAGAGGAAGAGAAAAAGAAAGCAGAAATGAGAGTAATATCCTAATAAAACTCAGCATCTTTATTCTTATTAGCATCTTATGTTGAATATATTACTGTATATATATTATATAAATTTGTAAAATATTGTGTTTTGAAATTGCAAAGACATGTTGGTGCTTTCCAGCAAGGACTCAGTCAGACACTGTTATGTTAAACAACAAGGATGTAATGATTCACTGTGTTATACTGTATCTGACTGTGTCCTTGCTGGAAAGCACTTTATATATATATATATATACATACATATTTCATAATAAATTCACATATTGTATAATAATATTTTATTAAAGTTCTTTTATGTATTCTGCTGTAAATTTTTTAAAAAGAACTTTATTTTAATTTAAGGCAAAAATGCTAGATCAACTAGATGAAGAATTTGGAATCGGGAATTTGGTTAAAGAGGAAATATATACTGCCCGCAACACAGCATATACAGAGAAAGATTTAAAAGGCCTTAAAGTCGAGCATAATATTGTGAGTATAATAATATATGATTCTAATAATACATATTAATTATTATTTAAGCTCTTGATACTTGTATATCATGTCCATTAATTATATAAAGTTTTCTATTTTTTTTATTTATAATAAATTTTAAACAGGAAATATTTTGTAGGAAACGTTTGAGGAAGGCAAGACTGTAATCCTAACATTGAAAGATCAAGAAGTATTAAATGAAAATGATGATTTACTTGTAAATGTGAATATGATTGATAATGAACGTTACAAACGTAGCGTTTTAAATAAAATTAAGAAACCTACATATGATCCATACGCCGATGAAAATTTCGACGAATATGGATTCCCTAAAAATAAGATTTTAGAAAAGTATGATGAGGAAATCGATGGTGAAAAAAAAGACAACTTTTTGTTGGGTGCTAATAATGCCGTAGAATTTAAACGACGTCAGATAGAGACAGTGAAGCAACGCTTGGCAAATAAAAAATTAGAAACTCTACAAATGGCAGAACCAAAATTAGCGAGTGAATATTATAATGAAGAGGAACTTGCAAAATTCAAGAAACCAAAGAAGAAGGTAGAAAATTGCTTTATAATTGCTAATATTCTTTAAATATAGAGTTTCTTGGTATGACTATATATTTGATACATTTTATGTTTATAATTTATTTTTAAAATATATAACATGTGTTCTCTGCAATAATATAAAATAATACATAATATGATTATAGATTCGGAAAATTAGAGCGAAAAAGAAATTGAAAGCAGATGATTTAGTCCCCGTGGACAATGATTATCTTCGAGATCTTGGAAGTAGGAGAAGAAAGAAACCAGAAGATTCGAAGGATAATGATACTTTAGATGTTGACGATTTAGAAGGTAAAGATATTTAGATGAGTTTGGAAAAGTTAAGGATAAAAAAGTGGTGCTTATTTGAATATTAGGTATCTGTAAATTGTAAGTGTAATTTAATTATGTAACGAAACATTTCTATTTATTTCTACTTGATTTTTTTTGTCAGTTCTTTGTGTAGTATGTACATTGTTAAATTATATACGTGTATATAATTTTTGTGTTCTTCAATTTTCTATGTATTGAATTGTATTATTTTTTCGATTTATTAAAATTATTGCGAACAGCTCCTGTAGAAGATCTTACTGGAGTAAAACTTGAAGAAGACGATAAGGAATTAGAATTACAATTGGCTTTAAAGAAAACTCAACGTTTAAAGGAGGGACATTCAACTGGCATTCAGAAAACTATTGAAACAATAAAACAAGAAATTCTTAACTCTGAGGAAAGTCAATCTGGAAATATTGTTCTTAATTCTACTGCAGAATTTTGTAGGACCTTGGGTGATATACCCACTTATGGACTCGCTGGAAATAGAGAGGAAAATGGACAGGAACTCATGGTATACTACATAACATATTAGTTAATTGTATTAGAATATTGTTGCATTTTTAATACAATTTAAATGTTGTAGGATTTTGAAATGGACGGAATTAAAGAGGAACCGCCTGCAAATGAAGAAGAGGACGATGGTCGTGGTGCTTGGAATACAGTGCATTTAGGTATTTCATATGTACTGATGCAGATTAATTTTATATAACAAATGATAACAACATATAACAGATAATAAATATATTTTCCCATAAAAAAAGAAAAAGAAAACAAATCAATGCATTCTTACAACTTAAAAAAATTGAAGTACTTCTTATAATTGTTTTTTTCTTAAATGTAAATTAAATTAAATTTCTGTAATTAGATGAAAACATTTCGGAACCAGTTGTAATGGAGGCAGCAATTCTAGATGCCGAGCCATCACTCGGACATGGGGTAGGTGGAGCTTTAAAGTTAGCTATGAGTAAAGGTTACTTGCAGAAAGAAGACAGCAATCGCCCTTCAGCGTCACGTTTCGCACATCTGCAAGCTCAAAATTATTCGATAGAGGACAAAACATACGGGTAAGTAAGCTATGTATTACTGCGATTCGATATACGATGATCTTCTTACGTGCTTCAAGTATGTATCGTGTCGCGCGGAAGAAACACGTAAGAAATGGTCCTTATGTCGAATACGCTTCCACAAGCATTGTGTTAGACAAGTCTCTAGTGAATTTCAAACTGTCAGTTAACAGTTTTAAATAGAGCCCGGAAATCGGTGCTCGGAACGGGTGATCCGCTACCACTACGAGAGTTTACCGCTTAATCGGAGGTGAACACAAGGCCCGAGAAGAGAGTAGGATTTGTTAAGGTATGTTTATGTTATGCGATTCCGTTTCTGCGAATCGTGCTAAGATTCTAGATGAGTCTGCTCATGGGAAGAGTCAAATGCTAGATGTTAGATTGCAAAATAAGTCGACATAAAAGATGTTCAGAAAAGATTTTCTTATCTTGACTCTGTACATTGTGACTATAATCGTTATTTAGGAACGATTTGCATGTATCTAACACAAGCCAGTATGATGGATAATTTTACGCGGCATACAATCTATGCTCGTCTATTAGATATTAAAATGTCTGACATTTTCGAACGCACTTAAATTTTAGATAAATATAAGAATGATAAAAAAAATATTTATCTTTACGTGCATGAATTTTAATATTTAATATTTATTTTTGTGTCAGTATATGACATAGAGTACATATACAATTCGTTTATACTGAAAAATAAATGATGATTAATATAGAATTTAAATAACTTAACATATCTTAAAATTATTTTAATTTAATCGCATAATGTAATGTATCTTGAAGATTCACGAGCATATTCTTTATAAAAACTTGTTTATACTGGTAGTGGACACAAGTTCAGAACACCGTATTTCAAGGGCTTTAATTTTTTTTTTTTTTTTGTATAATATCGAAACCTAGTTATATAAGACGATAACATAGTACAGTTGCATTTCTTTAGCTGATATCTTTGAAAACTGATTTGAATTTTATAGATAAAGAGTTAATAATTTGTATGTCTATTTAATTTGCTCGTTCATGTATTATTTTCGTTTCAGGGATGATGATAAGTTTGGCAGAAGAGATCGTTTTAATGGACCGACATCTGATTTTAAGGAGAAGGAAGGTTTCAAACCGAATGTTAAGCTTGAGTATATTGATGACGATGGGCATGTCTTGTGCGCTAAGGAAGCTTTTCGATATCTGTCGCATAAATTTCATGGGAAAGGTCCAGGAAAAAATAAGGTTTTTATATTGTATATAGAGCATTATGCATATACAGGGTGGGGCATTTTAATCGCCCTAGGCGAATATTTCAGAAACTAAAAGAGATACAAGAAAAAGTTTTATATGAAAGTTGTAAGGTTTCTTAGGGGAAAGAAAGTGGACATAACGGGTTTTGGATAGGGGGCACTACCCCAAATGTTGACCCTGACTGACAAAGTCAAGTCAAGGTCAACATTTTTTTAATGAAACCCCCAATTTTTTATTGCATATTGTAGTATACCTCGAGAGCATTCCAAAACGCTATAATGAAATATTTTTTCATAAAGTACTTTTCGAGTTATAAGTCTTGAATGTTATAGTTTCTTTGGTAATGGATAATGCTAATGCTAGCGGTACTGTAACATGCAAACCTTATTCTACCTTCTTTCCCCCCAAAAAACCTACAACTTTCATATAAAACTTTTTCTTGTATCTTTCTTAGTTTCTGAGATATTCGCCTGGGGCGATTAAAACCTATCCTGTATATGAACTTACCGATAACATTTATTACTATTTTAATCAAAATCAATATTCATAGTTGCAATAATTCTCTAATATTTTAGGTGGAGAAAAGAATGAAGAAAGCAGAACAAGAAGTTTTAATGAAACGAATGTCTTCAACAGATACACCTTTAGGTACATTAAATTTATTGCAAGCGAAACAAAAGGAAACTCAATCACCATATATAGTGCTCAGCGGCAGTAAACAGATGCAAACGTAAGGATATTCAATTTATTTAAAGATAAATCAAGAATTTTTTAATATGTCAATATTTTAAATATATATATTATCTTTTCCTATAATATTTTTTTATTACGATTATTTTTTTATTATACCAATGAAAATTCTAATACACAAATGATTTTTTTTGCAGGACTAGCATAGCTAAAACAAAACATTAAAAAATAGTAAACGTAATACAAGGATGAAAATTGTATATAACCTTACATATATGTATAATGTAGCATCTGAAAATATATGAGTTGAATTTATAATTTAATGTGAAGTTTATAAAGTAGGAATGAAAAGAAAATTACGTATTTTTCTCAATGAATCATGAACATCTTTCTTAATGAATCATGAACGATAATAAATACAATAATAAATATTCAGCAAATTTATGACTTAAAATCAGTCAGTTGCTTCTGCGCTGCTTGTCTAATTCTGTAATGTATCATTGAAAAAGTAATAGCGAAAGTAATAATTTTATAGATATTACTTTATATAATAAAATACTTCACGATGCATGAATATTTTTGATTAAATCACATGTTCCACAATATGTAATTTAGACTATTTTTTAATTATTCATGTTATATTTTATATTGATGTATAAAGTAAATATAGCAACAAGAAGAACAAAGAATCCAAATAATTAAAAAATAGATAAAATTATTTTGTGAAGATAGATGTAAAATGATTCCTTCATTATTTTTTAAAAATATGCGTCATATAGTTTATAAATTTATATATTTTTAAAAATTAAAATACTTAATAAAATATTTATTAATATTATTAAGTTATTTTTATTGAATATTTAAATATTTTTATCTACTATCACAATAAGATTAGCAAGTCGAGAAAACAAATAAAAATTTAAGTATTTCTTAGTTTGTAATACTATATCTACATAATACAAAATATTATCTACTCTAATAAATCTATGTAACAAATAATTACTTATAGAATATCTTTATTTCCGTCATAAGATATGATTATATACTTGCATCATTTCGTTACAAATAATATATCACTACAGTTACGTATAATAACTAGCTGATAAAATATTAGTGACCGAAATACTATAAAATATAATTTTATCATCTTTATGAATATCTTTATTTCAAATTATCTATCAAAATGTCAATTTCAGATATTTTTTATAGAGACTAAGTAATTTGCTATTCTCTAATTTACAATACGTTTGATATGGACGTTAAATATCGCTAATACTACTGTCGCATATAGTAACGATGGTAAAACTTTTCTATAAAGAACAGAGTATAATATATATGCATATGTGTTAACTATCCCTGATATCACAAGGCTTGTTTTGTGCAAAAATAGTAATACTTAGTTTTTTGAATCTTACGGTGCATAGCAGCCAGCCTATACATTAATGGTTTTTATCAATATATTTTTTCAACGATACAACCGCATCTAACATGCGTATATATGTACTGTCACTATATATATATATATATATGTGTGTATATGTGTCTAAATATGTACATATGTATTTATCTTTAAGTAACTAAAATCGTTTTTGTCTTATTATAAAATATTCTAACACAGAGAGAGAAAGTTTGGCACTTCCTTTGGCAATCTGAAACTGGTTGTATATATGTATGCTTTAGTACCTTATTTTGATATCTATCTCATTTTCTGAATACTTAATACGTCTTTATATATAGTTTTAAATGTTCATTTGAAGATAGTAGATTTTCAATCGACTATATATCTGTACGTGAGATTTTCAAAAATGTTCAATATAGTTTCAGAACATTTCACTTTCATAAGTTGTAATGTGTTGCCAAACACATTAGATCTGAATAAGAATAAAAAAGAATTATTTTTCCTTCCCTCTGTCATTATATAAATTAGCCAGTTTTGAAACTTCTCCGTTCAAAATTGGCTAATTTATGGCGCGGAAATCACAAAACTAATCAAATATAAAGATGCAACCTTTAATTTAAGCTACTCATCACCAGTATCGTTTTAAATATATATTTTTTATGAAAATTCTTTTCGATAAGATGCTCTTTGAAGATGCATTTGAAAGTAACTGTTATCTGTTTAAAGGATCGGAGATTTGTTCTGGCTTTTGTTTGTTACTACTATCTTCCTGGCAACTCTGACTAGATTTCACAGGTTTGATAGATTTTAGTTTCGTGGTTCCACTAAACCGGAAATTCACATCGCTACAAGTATCGAGTGGGTGTATTGTTCCTGTCAAATTTGTTAATGAATCATTACTCGTAACTTCGAGCTTACTAGTGGGAACCTTTCTCACAGAACTTAATTCGTATGCTGACTTCGACGATTTCAATTTGAGTTTCAGTGGTAACGATATCGATTTCTCTAAATTGGTAGCTGGAACTTTTAAATTGTTTTCGTTTTGTGGAACCGGATTGTTTGCCAGATTCATAGTATCCGTAATTTGAATGTCGATGTTGACTGTCTTAGGATCATTCTCGTCATTATTTCTTACTTGTTCAGAATACTCATTTCTAAGAGCTGCTAATTGCGCGCGTTGTTTTTGTATGTGATTGTGTGAGTTCGAAAAGAACGAAGAGACTTTCTCTAATTTCGTTGCTAAGTTGGGTTGGCTTAGAGTGGACTTCAATGGGTACGGTGTATCCATGCTGTTATTCCTTAAAAGATTTTGAGATTCTCTTCCAGTTGAATTACTTTTTATCATTCCGTGCTTGTTGTCTTCGATGACTTTTAAAGGATATGATTTGGTACTAGTATTTCGTCGTTTTTCGACCATACTAAGCTGTGCGATTATTCTACGAACTTCGCCCGGGACTTCGATATCAGCACGTGTATCCGCTAATTGCTGAATAAACGCACCCAATGTAGACACTGTTACTTCAAGGCTGCGATTTTGAGACTCAAGTCTATGGATAGTAGTTTGTTGCATTGAACGCGCTGTTTCGAGCCTATGTAAGTTGCTCATAGTAATCTGTAATGTAATTTCAGTACCATAACGATAATAGTATAGTAGAGATTTAGAGAACAATAATAGTAAAAGAACTAAAACAACAGTATCATATAAAAATGATAAATTTATGATAAAATATAGATTAAAAATTGTATGAAATTGTATTTAAAATTGATTTGAGATTTGCTATATTCATTATTTTTCGTACATTAATTACAATTATTCTACTTTACTTAATATTTTAATATTGGTATATATATATATCTATTAATTATTAAATGAATGCGCTTTGTTATCGTTACTTGACAAAATGCGATCCTAAGATTCATACAATGTATCAAGTTTTAATTCTCGATAATTTCTTAATTAAATATATATATATATTTATCAAATATCAGAATTAAAACTTGATATATATATATATATAAACTCGAATTACCTCAAGTTGCTCGCTAAGCTGTGTAAATTCTTGCGTGAGTTGCTTATTTCTTAATTTGAATTTCTCCAAATTCTCCATTTGTGGCTTCACCGATATCATTTCCTCTTGAAGCACTTGGTATTCTACTCTGTATTCGTTCAACTGTTTTGTGATTTCCAAGTCAGGATAAAATACACGTTTCATTATGCGATCTAAACTTTGTTTGTCTATTGCCGGCACACGTGTCTAAAATAAAAGATAGAAACATATAACGATAATAATCATTCATATAAATTCACTTTTTCATTTTTTATTGCTTATAAATGATTAAGGATTGAAATATTATAACTTTACCTTGAGATATTCCATAATTTCTTCAAAGCTATCGCAACATAGCAATTGATCTTGGTGTTCTTCTAATAATGCGACCGATACACGGAAAAGAACTTCGGAGCTTTCCAGAAAAAGTAAATCTATAGAAATAAAATTAGTAAAATTATATACAAACAACTTTATAAATTAAACATATATAATATTATTAAATACGAGGAATATATCTTACCAAAAACTCTGGTTACAAAACCTAAAGGAAATTGGCTAGAAAACAGCGTCAATAACCACGGAGCAGCATATAAAGTAGGTGAAACTTCATGTTTATCGAAATGATTGTAAATACTTGGCAAGCGATCGTGTAACAGTCTAGAGAGTTGATATAAGTGTAATTGCAATGCTGCCATATCTGGCAAGTATAATTTTCTAAGTCCTCGACGAAACATTAGATGCCGTAATAAGAAAAAGGCTTGATCCTCCGCCATCTAATAAGAAAATAAAAAAATATTTCATATAAAAACTAATTATTGTGAAATATGTATACATATGTGTGTGTATTCTATCCAATAATTTACTTAACAATTTATTTCATAACTTTACAATTTTATATATATAGGTATATATATATATAATACAAAACTTAAAAATGCACTCACATGCAATAGAAGCACTCCGGCGACAAAACTGAGGCCTTGACAATAACCAACTTCATGATCTAGCAAGGAGTAGGCCTTCAATAAATTAAAGAGTGCTAATTGACCAGGTCCCAAGGGTGAACTAAAATACGGATGACTCGGAAAAGTTCTTCCTAAATCAATAAGGATAGCATGTTGTTGAGATGTGAGTTGCTTAAGGAGAAGTTCATACGGTGTGTTGTAATTTGGAAAATCTTGAGTATCTATAGGTGGTTGTTTTAAGCAGAATTGCTCGGCTAGAAACTGCCACACCTCACCTCTTTTTCCTTTTGGTACACCTATTAAAAAATTTATATATGGCAAGAGATTAAAAAATTTGTCACATTTTAAGAATATTGCTGAGATACATTTTTATTTCTCATTACCTTGCTTAATAGCATGTAAAAGCATTTGATTATCACATTTAGTAGAGACTCGCGATTCTTTACTAACAAGAAGGTCCCAAACTTCTATTACTTCACGCGCGCAGCTACTAAGCTCGTCGTATTCGAGTTTAATCCTTTTTACTGTTGCCTCCTCTTGACGTTCTATCATTTTATTAAAAAATTTAGATAACATGAATCTTCCATTACATATCAGAGGATTAAATATATTTTCAGATATGAGAGTTGTTACCTCTAAGTTTTGCGTTTTCTTTTTCCATTCTTATAAGTATTAGTTGCTGATTGATCGCTTTCTTCCACAAATCTCGCAATTCTTGTTTTGATCTACGTTTAACGGGCGTTTCCGAATTTTTTAGGATATTGATTTTTTCAATTTCCGTAGCATTATGATCTTTATTCGGCGTCACAACTCTGTTTAGTATCGTTTGCCGCCACGAACTATTGGCTTGTATTGTGCTATTCCCGTCGGTCTCCGTGGGGGATGTTTTAGGTGAGTTACCAACTTTTAAAAAGCTGTGAGAAATAAAATAAGCTCATAAAATACACAATATAATTTAAAAAATGTCCACAAATTTTGGAAATACAATAAAATTGTACTAACATATCCATCATGGAACTCTTTGGTCCGTTATTTACAATTTGCTGTTCAGGCGAAACACGCAATGATCTTGGTCTACTGGATTCCGGTGAAATATCCAATATAGATGATTGTCGCGAATTATCTGGACTCTGACTACCATACTTTTGTATCCCCGTACTCAGATGGTTCGTGTCTCTCAGTTGCGGGCCCAGACCGAAATCATCACGCGAACCTTTTCTTTTCATGAGATTATCAAAACTATTTGTAAGAGAGCGTTTTGCTTTCATAAATATCGTGCTACCAACACCGACGCTTAGATATTGATTAAGAAATTCACTCCTGCAATGTAAAAACATTGTGTCAGAATGCTTCATTTGTAAACTATATTTTGATACTAATAGAAAATTGTGTTTACATATCCAGTTTATAGTGCATTACCTATTTTCAGCCGTATCATGTACATGTCTAGCTTGTTTCGACTCGCAATGAGCACGCAATAGTCGCATTAAGAATTGATTTTGCTCTCGTAAACTTGAGGAACTTACGCCAATGTTACCCGCAGCCTCGGCGCCCTTATACTTGCTCACAACGATTTCCTGCTCATCCTCCGGTAATAACTCCATACGGGAAAAGATAATACTTTGAACTCTTCTATCGTTTTGCCCTAAAAACGTGTGTGATATCTTAGATATATATAAAATTACATCATTTTTATAATATATAATTTAAATTACCTTCAATTTCTTGGCATAATTTATTATACCAATACATAGGACAGTGATCGCAAGAAAATACAGGATACCTCTCCTTTCTTACAACATCGCAAGTCGTAAGAAAAGCTTGACTAATTGCTGTGAAGAAAAACAGAAATTAGCATAACAAATAATAATTCTAATAAGAAGAATAATAGTACATGAGTCTTACTGTGTTATAGATAAATTAAAAAATCTTGCCTGCAACAAGGTCATCGGCGACTGATCCGGATTGGCATTTGAAGACATATCCGATGAAATATTCCGATTCTTTGCAAATAAATCCAAAGTGCTCAGGGTTTTTTATGCCTTGTGCGCAACTGGCTACGTCTTTTAATTGTTTATGCAGAAGAATCTGCTTTCTGTCAGGGCTAATCAATCTCAGATCAAATCGCCCTACCTAAAAAATATAACATTTATGTATAAAATATTTATGTATATAAAACATTTATGTGTAAAACATTTATGTATAAAAAATAAGTCTAAAGTCGTATCGTTCTTTCTTCTTTTTTTTGTTATTATTATATAAATACGATTCTTTTGTTATATCTCTTTTTATATATTTTAAAATCTCACATGCGCTTAATTATTATACTATAATAGATTATATATATATATATATATCTCAATAACGATCATAAAATAATTAATATCATTACAAGCGAAGTGCAATAAGAATAAAGACATTTCTCTTATATTCCATACCTGAAAAACCATAGTGCGATTGTGATCATCGTTTCCTTTAATAGTAGAATCTCTTCTGCCGCTTAAAACACTGCCAGTAGATGCCGCGCGATTTCGCATAATTTCAGGTACAGTGATATTAGAAGTAGCGGAAGATTCGGATGTCCGATTCCCATCACGACCATCGTTTTCTGCAGGGTTGGTAGTTGTTCTTGGAAAAGTCTCCACGGAGCTACTTAAGACTGGCGGTATTCCAAGCGGATTCACGCTTGGAATTATACTATTTCCTGACACGTTCTCAATACTGCCTGATTCACTGGCGGTAGATTCCTGAAAATATAACGATAAATTTCCTTTTTTACTAATTATAAGTATGAAAATCATTTATCTGTTCGTAATAACTATACGATCATAAAGACAAATAGAAGAAATATTTTTCACGGCATTATCCATCATAAAAAGAGATTAGTAATGCCAAAATTAAAATTTTTTTATTGCTATAACATAAATAATTTCTAATTCAATGTATCACAAATGTCTAAAACAGGAGTATTTGATCACAGAGAAAGTTTAGTTCTTACCGTACTGTTTCTCCTATTAATGGAAGACATCAAAGCTTGACGTTTCAACCGCTGGCAATCTGACAGAAGATTACTTGTTGAAGATCTCGATTTTTCAAGTCCATGAACGCGAAACTTTATCAAGGCATCGTCAATGAATGATTCTGGTACTTTTGGACTCGATACTTTGATTTTGCCAATATAGAATACCTGAAATCCAAATGCAAAAAGAATGTGGAGACATCATTAATTCTCAAGTTTTAGACGATTAAAAGATAAGTAAAGATCGATAATAGCAAAGTTTTCTTTTTAATTCATTATTTATTGTTTTACTGACGTCCTATATAATGAAATAGACTCTTTTCGGATAATTATTATATATAAATTATTGTAAACTATTATAAGGAAAAATATAAAAAAGGATAATTACTTCAAAGAATTGGGAAGAACTCGGAGATATATCGGCACCTATAGAAATTAAGCTAGCCGCGCTGCTCTGCGACCGCTGTGGCAAGTCCTTATCTCTCTCCATTCGTTGGGCTGCCGAATGTTCCTTCATGTCTTTCAAGGACTCTTTACAAATCTGCAAATAAAACATTACGGCATTAATTATATAACTAGTATTAACGTGATGAACTATTATCAGAACATATATTGTTAAAGAAGAAAAAATACTTATAAAAAGAGAAAGAAAACAAACAACTGACTTTGTTTCAAATGAGACCAATTAGTAACAGATTATGTTTCTTTTTTAAATAATACATACAACATGAAAGATATTAATTGCTATTAAGTTTATAATTAAAAATCCTTTTAAATTTATTCACTTTCTTCATTACTTTATTTATAGAAGTATGACTTCGAGTAGTAAAAAATTCGTTATTTAGTGCTTTTTATTATTTTAATTACAAGAAATCCTATTGATTTAATTAATATTTTTATTATTACATTTTTTTAAAGTTATATTTCGCTATGATAAAATGCTAATTCCTAAAAATTATTTGTAATGTAATTTTCTCTGTGTGAGAATATTTTCGTGAAAAGAATATCTGATTTAGAAATAATTCAAGATATAAAACATTATGACGGGACTGACCATTGATATACTAAACGGATTTCGCAAGGAAACGTGCATTAAACGTGGCCGATGGCCGTGGACAGAAATAACTTATTTCAGCAGCACTCGTGGACTGCATGGCTCTCATCCTCCGTCTTTGTTTCGAAAGAGCTCTCTCTCTCTCTCTCTCTCCTTCTAATTTCTTCCCACGTTCCACATCTGCTGCTCATCGTCTTTGTGACTTCGGACTTCGTCCGAAAAGATGCTTTAATTTAGCTCTTTATACATATATATGCATACATATGTATGTAGAATGCATAATAATAACAAAGATTCGGCGCATCAAAAGAAAATTATAATGAATTATAAAAAAAGAGAAAGAGAAAAAAGAGACGTAATAAAAATAAAAGTAAATTAAGATTTTGAAAGATCTAATTTAGAAATATTGTAGAAATATAAATAATTTACGATTAATGGGAGAATCATTCAGAGAAGAAAAATTAATTAAAAGCGTAAGTATTATAATATAATATAATAAAGAGAGAGAGAGAGAGGAGAGAAAATTAATGTCGCAGAATTAAAAAAATCCTCTTTATGTGTTCAGTTAAATATATTTTGCTGCTTTTCATTTTGCAGCAATTGTTTTCATAACTGCTTATTTCAGAAACCTTGGATTTTTTTCAATATACATATGTAATATCACTTGATTTCGGAAAGTCCGTTTGTTTTTTTTCGTACTTGATGTTATTATTCATATTTACGACGTGGGATTGAGAGCGACATAATTTTCCTAATGAGTTCTTTACGGCCAATAGGCACGCAGATGAAAATTATAGAGAACAGGACAATAGCGAGGATATATTATACTTATTATGATAATAGTGAAATCTTTGTATAATGATAATTGCAATTTCCGACGACATGTTCGCATAACGATGATCCTTTTGCGAAAATGATTGCTCAAAAATATTTTGATTTATCGCGAATATTTGACCAAATACTGGAAAAGCTCGCCTGTTTAGTGACATAGAAAGAAGATACTGAGTTAATAGAGGGGCTTCCAGTATCCAATTAAGGCACAAGCTTTATTACGTTCCTTTCTGTGTTCCCGCAAAGTTGTGCAGCATTATTGGCATTCGATAGAAGCGTATCACGGTCCTTCGTAGAATTTATTTATCAATTTTTCATTATACGATATCACAAGTACATTATTAGGAATTTTCCATTAAATAACGTAAAATAATTAATCCATCAAGGAAAAAACAAAAATAAAAATACATACAAAAATGTATAAGTTTTATGATATAATCTCTACAGGGGCATTTTAGTAATGTTCGAATATTATATTATAATATATTGTACATTGTTTACTGGAATAATGTTTTACAACTTATAATAAATACACTTTATAAACATAAAATTATGATTTTAATTTTAGAAAGATAAAGGTCTTTAGATTTCTTTATCAAAAAACCACGTACATATCTTTCTTAATACAATTCGCCGGGCAATGAAAATAGACGTTCGAACTATTCTATCGATGCTATTTTCTTCTGGCACTTGACACTTTGCGTGCGCATGGAGGCTCATACATTTGACTTTGTCTCTCGTGCTCAATTGATCGAATTAATTTTGTTGGCGTACGTCATCAGATGATGCACGAATCGATGCCATGAACGTGCGATTAGATTCACGTGCGAGAGCAAACTTAATGCGTGCGTGAAGCCGAGTTTCGTTTCAATTGAGACGATATAATCGGTCGTTCGTTGATGGATATATTTCTACTCAAGGATGAGCGCGATGTAAATTGCGTGAAAAGACCATATATTTTGATTGTGTTTAATTTTCTTGAAGATTATTAAACAAGTTTTTAATTCGTTGTTATATAGCTGTAGTAACCCAGCGTTATTAAGGTGAAATATTAGTATGATAAACCAGATATTATAAACTTAACGTTATTTCAAATGTTCTATTTTGTTCTGTTCTGTTTTGTTCTGCATCGGCCATTAATACAAATTCTTAAAATTCTTAAACCTTAAGATAATTGTATTAATATAATTTGAGTCCAAGAACCAAACTTAACTTAAAATATTTTAAAAATGTCATTTTATTACAATATTTAAGCACTTATTGTTAGATCAGCTAATATTGAATAAATTCTATCTTATACTGTTAGTAATTGCGTTACAAATTTTCTCTAACAATAAGAGTTGAAATATTTATGTTAAACTTATACATAAATTTTAATGTTAAAATTAATATTTGATGTTAATATTACTAAAGTTGTTAGTAATAAAAAAAAATATTTTTTCGTTTTTATTGGAATAATTATAATATAACGTTTTCACATATAACGGAAAGAAGATTAGTCTTATTTGTGTTTTATAATACGCATGAAAAATTACAAGGTGTGTCAAGGTTGTGCATAAAAACAGCTAGAGAAAGGATACGAGTGCAACAAATTAGACGATATTAAGCCAATATAAAGAAGGTAACTTGGAATAGTATATGTATGTTCCGACTGCTTCACATTTGTAGACATTATTAACATGTATGTATATGTGTTTAAATACACATGCACAGTCAAGTAAAAACGATTATGTAAACTGTTAAGGTCGAATCGGTATCGATTTCGCTTTTTGCTAGATTTCGATTTAACATAAATTTCCGAGTATATTATGCAAACGTGACTCCACATACAAAATTGCATAGAGCAGTACAGGAAAAAAGTATTTGTCGGAACGTGTAACTACATTGTATGCCTTAAAAACGTTACGCGATCCGTATTTTATCGTTGCGAACTACTAGTTATTGTTAATTGCGATGAGCAGTGCTGTGCATCTGAAGAGTTCTACATTGACAGTAATTATGTGTAACAGAAGGGTCGAAATGCGAGGAGCTAATTTATTCCTCGTGCGAATCTCCTTCGACACATGTTGGGACCAAAGAAAGAATCATTATCGTCTTTCTTTCTCCCACGAACGACCTCGAGGGCTGTACAATGCTTCATTAACAGTCGCGCTGAAAGCACGATTATGTAAATGCACATACGAGAAGAATAATAACGTATTAATTACTAATAATTAGCGATAATGGGATAATTGTGTCACTTATGTCACTTTTGATCGTCAAGTTATTATTAAAATGGGATTCCCGAAAATAGAATTTTATGTTGTATTGATTGAGCAACAATGAGTAATTATCGGAAACGTTATAACTCATCATTTTGGTTAAAAAGTCTTGACTATTAACTCTTTGCATTTCATGATTTTAATATTTTGTTCTACCAGTTCTATATAAAAACAAAAAGGTTCTGTAATACAAATTTTAAATACTTTTCTTAGAAATAAGTAATACGAATATATTAGATATTTTATAATTAATATATTTAAAAAATAATTTTAGTTTAAATTTTAATAATGTATAATATCACTTGAAGAATTTGCCCAGTTGAAGAGTCTAGGTTTCCTTTCACATTAAATTTAAATTTGTTAAATATTGACATAATAACGAGAAATATTGATATACACAACATGAATATTATAAATCATACAATAAGCAAAAATATTTTTTAATAAAAAAAAAATACAAAAAAGCATGTTCCGTCTAGCTTGATCGATCGTGGTATCGATACTGGTAGAATGAAATATATCTCGTGACCAGCACATTGTGTGTGAAGTCTCAAGTGTTGAAGTCACAACTTCATTCTTTTAACTGCTTCTTGGAAAAATAATTAGTAAAGATACCAGATGAATGTTTGAGATGTTGTGTATACTCGAGTATTAACAATATTAAACAGAACATCTTGAGTTGTACAGTAAATAATTCATCATGTATAATTATATGCAGATAATTTGTCCTAATCCGTTCACGAATGGCTAAATCTTTACCTGATTTGGTGAAGTTTATTCAAGCATAACGATATAATACTTTATAACAGCTTCACGCAAATGAAATCGTATTTAATATTCGATAAGTTTGATGTAAATTACTCATATTTGATATGAACTTGCTTTTATATAAATTAATTTTTTAAAAAAGTTCGTTATGTACACATAATTATATAAGACAAAGTAATTAATTTATGTGTATTTCTAAATTGTATAACTTATAAACTGTTATAATTAAGAAAATACATATATATATCTATAACTATTCACCTATAAAATTTTAGTTTTATCTATTAAAAAACAGCATAATTTGTACATAATTATAATTGGACCTAACATGACTGGATTTGAAATATTTTTTCAAATTAATTCTGCATAAATCAACGAATATTAATATTACATTAAGCTAATTTTTGCTGTAAGAAGTGGAGCAATAAATATTCGAGTAAACTTCGGAAACTAATTTTATCAGCACGATAGTTTATTGAGATGCGAAATAGTGTGTTATATATATATATATATACAATATATTATATTATATTATATATTATATTATATTATATTATATGTATATAAATACGCACGGAAAACAAATCTACTAGTATTTTCCTCGATGCACAGATATAAATAATCAAATTTTCTGTATATTTTTCCGCGTAATTTACGCCTACGATTTATATCGCATGTGACAGGCAGTGTGATGGCAGCGAAGTATAAGTGATCTCAGAAAAACCTGCTGGTTACCATCGCCCACTGTCATCTGCATACGTAGTAAACATGAGGTTGACGAAATAAGACGAAAAAAAAAAGATATTAACTTATAATGCAGTGTTTCTCAACGTTTTTTAAATTCATAATCATCTTTCGCTCTTATATTCTATCTTTCCTCTATCGTTTTCTATTTTCCTTCATCATCTTTTCCATCCCTATCTTCTTTTTACAAAAGCAAAAAAAATCAATATCGATTGTGGTTGGTGAAAGATTGATGGTCTTATTAAAAATTTGGTGTGTTCCATTTAAAACTCCTGATCGGATATTTAGATTGATGGCGTCAGAAACGAGGAGATGCATAATGAAAATTGTTACAAAAATTTCTATATATTAAAAAATAACGTTTTTTTTTATAAAATAAATTTGCAGTTGATAGAGTTTTGTAAAATATAAAAACTCTCCTTTTATTTCGAAATATAATAAAATTAGATTTTTATCTCAGTTCGACAGCTATCATAAAGTTTGTTTTGTTTTTAATCAATAAAATAAATATACGGATATAAATATACAGTTTATTGAATTATCGGAATATAGGAGACTTTTAGGTATATTTTACAAATCTATTCTAACGATTGCAATGTTGTTTTATTAAAAAATATTTACATTTTAATGTAATTTTTTTGCAAGAGTTTTCTTTATATATTTTTCTTACTTTTGACGTCACAATCCAAGATGGCTGCATTAAGTAGTCAGGAGCCTTGCTACATTTTTTATACGTGTTAATAGAAATGCATTTCTGGAAGGCCATACAAAAAACTATTCTCGATAAATAAATACTTCGATCAATCAATTATCGGATCATTTTACCGTCAGACCGTCGTTCATAGTTATTACCGTGTTCCCGAGTGGCATGCGAAGATCGCCACTTAAAATTCTCATCACGAATACGATTACATAGATGGTGCAGCTTCAGTTGCTTTCAGTAATTGATACATGCAAAGTTAATATGGGTTCTTGGGCTAGGGAAGTAATAATTATCGAATGTAACGGTCATTGATATGAATACCTGCTCATTATACAAGCATATCGAACATCGTAGAAGCACAATAAAGGCTTTATGTTACAATTAAGTTCCATGAATCACGTTAAGTAGATTCATTGCCAAGTTACAGCTTTTGCAGAATTCATGTACAGGTATGGTCCATGTGCGACACGCTTGCGTATGTGAATTAGTTGCCAATTTTCATATTTTCATGATTACGTGTCTACGTAAAATTATCTTCAGTGTTACTGGAGCTTTTGCCAGAGTCAGTGGGACTTCGACCCAGACTTTGGCCAGACCTTCCGGGAATTCCGTCTATGAATAAAATGAAAATTGAGACGGAAAACTTGATAATTTTTCAATGCACATTTCCTTTGCTAAATCTTGTAACGCACGAGACGCACGATTATGCAAACACGAGGAATCGATAATTCGGACAGGAATGTCGGACGATAGAAGCATTTGTATTTCTTACGAGGGAATCGGAACACGGTCAGTCAACGGTTGGCTGGCAGCTGCTGACTTGGGATTTTGCTTGTCCGGCGAAGTAAATTTAGATCGTTCTACGCTCGGTTTCGCGAAAATACGCCTTTCCGTTAGCGGAAGGAAGGAAAAAAGGGACAAGGCATAGTGATTTAGAAACGAGAGAACGTAATCGTAGAGTAGTTTTTTTGAACAAGATTGTAAAAATCTGAAATTTTGTCGTATATTACTAAAGCAGATTTTGATAAAGGATGTCAAGGTTTTGCTGCTTTTCGGGCCAAAATGAAAAAGTTTCGAGATGTACAGATTATATATTATATTAAAAAATTACTCAAGTGGAGTTGAAAGATACATCGCTTATCTTGAGGAAACATCGGGAACATGGAAGAAATCTTTACCAACAGCGATAAATTAAAAAATTGTTAAGTAAGATATCGCGAGAATTAAGCAACAAAAACTGCATTGCGATTCAAATACATATAACTTGATAAACATATTCGTTATTCAAAACCAAATGATTATTTTATATCAGACTTCGTTGCTCGAAAATCTCCAAGTTAGAAGTGTTGTAACACTTGTAACAATACAGTCCTTGCTTAAATTCTTGGAATGTCTTGATGTCTTATATTTAACAATTTTTTTATCAATAAAGTTATGACAACATTAAATTTATTGACTTTTATATCACGATTTCTCCTATATTTCTCTAAAATAAGCAATACACCACTCGATTCTATTCAAGTAGCCCTTTAACATGATATACAATTTGAACATCTCGGAGTTTTTTCACTTTGGCCGAAAAACAGCTAAAACTTAACATCTTTTCTTTTGCGAATATCTAGATGGAAGTTTTACGGACTTACAGCCATTAAAATAAAGGAAAAAAAATAAAGTAAGCGTGTTGCAATTAGTAAAATATTATCTGCAACAATTTTTTAATTTTTAATTTTCTGTATTTGATGGACGTATAAGAGAAATGCAGTAAATAATATAAAGTAAATTGAGAGAAACGGATGAGTTTTCGATGGCACTTAAAAATAGTGATTATCGATTTTTGGCAAAGATAGAGCGATGAAGTATGCGATAATGATCACTGGCAGATTTCCTGATGAGAAATCTAGGTGATGAATACATAATGAAGAAAATTAATAACGCTGTCATTTGTCACGACGTATCAAAGTAACACGTTCCACTCGGTCGCATCGGGTTAACTCTAATTAACCCATTGTCGCGCGTGTCGTCAGCAATTATGGTGAAATTCCTTGGCATCCTGGACGAAGGATATAAGTAAACAAAATTTTCCACATAATAGTTCATCTACATTTATGTAACGTTTATCTAATTTAAAAAAGATTAGAAAAATTCTGATAGTATAAAAGATATTTCAAGATTACCTAATACGCATTTAAATTACAGTAATACAGAAGATTTCACAAATTCAAAATTTAGTATGTTAATTGGTATCATTAAAAATATTAACTCAGTTTTTCCCGAAAACAATTTTACGATAAAAAGACAAAGAAAAAATGTGGAAGCTGTTTACTTCATTTATGAGTCATTTCAGAGATGCAACAATAGAAAATTACGTAAATGACTTTAGCGGTCATGAACAACTGAATGATTTGCTGAAGCATGCAGTTTCACTAAAACTATCAATGCAAAGTGAACAAACACGCTACATATCATTACCAATCACAGGTGCACTTACGTAATTACGAAATTTACGTAAGTCAGAAATATCGAGGATAGTATCAAATGTGATTTTAATTCTAACGTCGAAAAAAGAAAAATGGTTGTGTCACTCGACAAACAAAGTACACGTACTTGTGCATTCGGCAAAAGATGATCTTCCGCTGCCCTGACCAAGGGCTCCTTAGCGACCTTATTGCCGTCGCTGTAAGATCTGTAGGGACTGGAGGCTGATATTGGTACCGTTATCATCTTGACTTCTGATCCTTCGCGCAATAAACTTCTAGCCTTATTCTACCGGTCTCATGCGAAATAAATTTGCACACTTTATTACACTCGATTACCTGGTACCTGTTTGTTCAAAACAACACAATCTTCAGCTTGTCATCGAAATGTCATTGACCGAGATCAGAAATAAATCTTTCTTTTTTTAATTAACAACTTTTCCTAGTTTAAGATTATTGAATACGATTGTTACGTTAGATATTTTTGAAATTTGCTTTTAATAGTTGAAAACATTTTTCTAAAAGCAAAGTGTAACGAAAAATATTGTAAAAAATACTAAGTGAAAACGCTCTTGAACATAATCGATCTGTGAAGATATAATATATAAATTTATAGCCATAAAAGCAATCAATAGAACTAGTCGAAAATTTTCATAATTTTGCTAAGTTATCGACATTTGTGTACTTTCAACATTTTTGCGTGATAGAATCGAACTCAAAGGTAATTTGAATGCAAAGTAACGCGACCTGTTCTTGCAATTAATTTTTATTTGTAAATATTTAATATAGGCAAATTGTAATAATGCTAATCCCGATAACAAGACTCTTATTATTAAAATTTATCCGAATTAAACTTACGATAAAATCTGAACTACATCACTGCTTTATTTTTCCAACGTCACCGCGTCAAATTCTGCATGAATTTGTTCGTGATTTGAGAGGTGATCTTGTTTTTTCCGTGGCACTTGCAAAACGTGTTTTCGTAGTTCACGTTGCGTCGCTCGTCGTCTTCGCTGACGGCCGAGCAAACATAGACTGACGTATTGGAGCACGGCGACGCCACGAGACGAATGAACCACTCGACTGGTGGTTGCGCGCTGTCAGGTAATGCACGGTTCCTATTTAGCACGTCCAATATTCCTCAAATGTGAAAACAGTGGCGCAGTTACGACTCGGCATTAGAAGGGGTCGGCAATCATGATTCTCGGAGCGGATTACTCGCCTTCCAGGCGAGATATTTCCGCACGACTGATTCTACTTTAACCTTCAGAGGGAGTCCTAATTATTTCTTGAGCGAGGTTCAAGTATTTCGCCTTTAATTACGTCTAAAGGGTTTAATATGAATTATTATTATTTGAACTTTTATTATTTGAAGGGATTTAATCTTTTTAGAAAGTCCAAAAATATAGTTTGCTGATCATAATCACATACTTTGAAAAAATGTCTGGTTGAAAATGAACGAAGATTTTGATTATATCCATCAGAGTTCCGGTTATTACAACTAGAGTTTAATAGATTCAATGAGAAACTTTTCATCGTCCACTTTCAATCGAAATTCCAATTAATCTAGTTAGATATTTTTCTCAATGTACTGATTCACGTGAGAGAGGATGCTTGAAAAATGCGAAAGAGTATTAATTTGTAAAGTATTATTACCAATAAAGAACGAAAAGGATGATGCATGCAGTCCGAAAATAAATTTTAAAGATTTACGGTACAATTTTAAATTAAGAAATTTTATAATTTGAATAAAATTATAATATGAATTAAAATACAAACAAAGAAGATGATTTCGGTCTTCTTGCGGATGATATTAATATTTCTTGTATTTATACAATCTAGATACGTGCCTGTTTTGACACGGTAGATCTTTATGTATTATCATACGTTCTCGCATTTATGCAGTAACAACACTCGTCGCAATTTACATATTCGTATTATCACGAGTGTATGTGATGTGTCTTTCGTAAACGGAGATGAAGCAGCGAGGTGATAGAGCGCGTTTGGTGCCAGCGATGCATAATCAGTTTGTTCCACCAAGCGACTGCGATTGTATACGGAATGGAGCGATTTTGTTGGAGATGAAATAAGAATACCAATGCGTGTGTGCCAGTGAACCATGAAAGGTCCTTTCGTTTCTTTTTCTTGTAATTGCGTAAGCACGCCTAGTGATACGTTACTGTTGCACTCGTGAAGGACGTATTGAGCGTCATTTTTAATCGTTTATGCAGCCGACGTTGAAAAGTGTAATGGAAAAAATAACACACAAAACATTTCAAAATTGTAAATAACGACTAAAAAATAATAAAAAGTTTTAAGATTTTTCCTGCATAGTTTAAAATATTTCTAATTAGTTCGACATTATATCGTGATTATTAATTCTTTTTTATTTTGTCATTTGGCTATTAGTGTCATTAAAAATAATAAATGTCAGAAATCGCTTGATATCCTTGTATCATTGCATTTTGCATAATTTGAAACACATTTCAATAATATAAATAATTAAAATTGTATTTCTTTATGTTAGTGACCATGCGTTTAGTACAGGGCGCGGCTGGTCACGAGATAAAAAACGATAGGATCATCGGAGGATTAACGTTAATAGCTTAATAGAAAAAGTGAACAGAAATTGAATAGCAATGCTGGAAAATCCCAGCAGTGCGATCCCGCGTCATCCGCAAAAACCAATGTAGAAAACATCGATAATACATGAGAAAGGATATCTACATATGTAACATCAGCAAATCGAATTAGTACTCGTACATCGACCAGGAATCGATCAATATTATACTCATTGACTAGTGGTATCATGTAGATGTTGTAATAATGCTGTAATAATAACACTATGTTATTGATCCTAGAATGCTACTTTCACATTAATTTAAATCGATCTATTAAAGAGGTAGTTACACAACGTCTCTATCACTATCTTACTGACATTAAGAAAATAAAACTTGAAAGAATGGAATATAATCACCAATTATGCTTTACTATTTCTTGATATTAATTGCTATATCATAATTAATAAAAATATTTTAATTATTTAATATCACAAATATAATAAATAACTAAATAAATAAATATGTATATATATTATATATATATACACACAACATATATATCCTTTTATACAAAAAACATACTAAATAAAAACATAAAATACAATAAATAGGTACTAAATATTCGTAAATTATTATGCAGTAATCTATTTATTCTGAAATTAAATGTATAATTCGCGGAAACGTAATAAATTGATCTCAACAAAGAAACAGAAAAATAAAATAAATTGATTACCATTAACACACTGGTTACTGCATGATAATCCACAACTGGTGTTTGACTTTTCAATAGCGCTTTGGTAGTCACTATAGTAATCGGCGATATCAAATTTTTTTAAAACGCTTGCAAAAAAAGCAAATCATCTAATAACTGAAATTTATAAGTCTGTCATTTTTAGCTAAATTTCTGCACGATTCATCTTTCCCCTTTCTTTCTCTATGTTGGACAAAAAGAGATAAGATCAATAATCCAAGAAATTTAGCTGAAAAGAACGGACTTATTGATATAAATAGCCAAATGACAATGTAAAGTAAAAAGTGTGCTATTCAACACGATACTCATAAAGATATAGTATTACACAGAAAGAACGATTTTGCTGAAATATTAAAAAATTCAGCTAAACAGATCTGAAGATAATCATGTTGGAGCATCGAAATAATTATACGTAAAAATCTCAAGCATAATGAGCAAGGCTACAAAAAGTTTTGACGTTCTAGCAACTAGTTTGAATATTTTATACATAATTATTTTCATGATTATTTTCATAATTCAACAAAATTATTTTCAGATTTGTATCTAAATAGCTAAATTTTTAGATACTTCAGCAAAACTTTTTTTCATGTACTTAATCATAATATTTGACTTATGATAAAAAAATTTCATTATGACGTATGCAATAAGACATACAAAACTCGTTAGACAGACAACAGGTTGTTCTCTTCAGTTGAATTTCTTGCATTGTCCTTTTTTTCTCCGTGGAGAGAAAAAGAAGAAAAATGAACTGTAGTTCAAGAAGTTCAACTGAAAAAGAGCAGACCTAATATATTAATCTAAAAAAAGCTTATAAGTATAAACTTTTTGTGTGGATGCAATGCATTTAATTTTGCGTGCAAGAAAATAGTTATATGCAATTATAATCGAGATATTCTCGTGTTATCTTATTGAAGCTTACTCATAATGAGGCATTGACAGGTGTGTTTGTGATATTTATCATTTTATTTTGATAATAATAATAATCTATGAATTAGACTGATATCAATCCAAATTGCTTTTTTGAAACTTTCGAAAAGATAAGCATAAGTCGTATTCTTGCTAAAAATAGTACAAACGTAGTACGACGTTATCTCTCTCCACTGAAATATTGCAATTAATTGAGTTTATAAATGTATTTTCTTTTTACACAGCGTTTATTATTACTTTTTTTTCGTAATAAATAGTGTACAGTGTTCGAGAGTCACATAGTGATGTAATAGAGATTTTTGCAAAAGAACATCACTTTTAGAATATTTAAAAAATGTTACATTCGAAGAGAATTTCAAATTTCTTTTATAACCGTACGATGAAACACAGACTCGAGTGTGATGGTCGCAATATAGAGTATACGAGCTATATTTTATCGGCGATAATAAAAAAAACAGGAAGAACTAGTAGCTGTTTTTTAATTATTCACTTATTTGAATCGTTTATAGACTATCGTTCAGATATTAACGTATATAAACTACGTTGTTTACATGTAAAAGCTTAATACTAATTTAGCATGCGTTTATCTTCGCGTTTCAGCTGGTCTAGCAACAAGTACAACAGCGCCAAAAGGTAAAACAAACATAATAACAACAACTAAATATGTTATATAACGCCCAGCTAAACATTTATCACGGCTAAACAGCGTGAGTAATAAAGCTGTAAATAACTGCATATCAACAATAGTCTAAACTCGACAATAAACGAAAGAATATAACTCGCAAATGTAAACCGTATAACTATAATGACAATACAATATTAACAATTAGTATGCAATTAAATTTCGATATTTAGATGTTTATTTGAAAATACGATATTTTGAAGTGTGGAGTCAACAGATTTCTAGAGAAATCTATATTTCAAGTTGTGACAGTTATTTTGCTATAAAATAATAATAATAAGTTGTTTTCGCAAGTAATAATAACGCTAAGTCTGACACGTGCGTAAAATGCGTCGAATCAAGAATCGGATGGCTAAGTTTCAGCTTCAGGCGCGAATACATAAAATTTTGCCGGTGGTTCACCTCTTTCGGGTATGTGGTGTGGCGGTCACGAGAGAGGCGGCCACTTACCGAAGGTGCGCTTTTTCGCTCCCTCTCTACCTGTCCATTCGAAAATCGGCGTCACTTTAAAGTCGCTCCTGTCGACTTTCACCGTGCGATTTCGCGAGGCGGAGCGAGGTGAGGTGAGACGAAGCGAGACGAGCGAGATATTTGATTTAAATGCCTCGTCGCCCGTGTTACGCGGCACCGCACGAAAGACGCGAATTAACTCCACGACACGAGCTGGCAATCCGCGAGCGGTAGTCCTGACGATTGTTAAGGACAAACTTAATAATAGTCGCGGTGAAATGACGATATATGGCGTCCGTGGAACACGATTGGCTGCTTAGCGAGCAGCGATTGGCTACTTTACATATATATATATACTATATAGACGACAATCAGAGTCGTAGGAAACGCGTGCACCAGAAGCGATTCGAATTCTGAATTTAAATGCGAGAACGAGTATAATGACAAATAAGATGACAAGACGACATGATTCGATTAGCTTTTAGTATAAAATTAAGTTTAGAAATTTTTTACACTTGGGAAAGCGCGTGTTTTGAAGTATAATAGATTGAAACGCTAAATTTTTAAATGTAAAAATGAGAGCAAGACGAATGCAATGACAAATAAGATAATAAAACGATATAATTTGATTAGCATTTGTTACAAAATTAAGTTTAGAAAATTCGATACTCACTTGGAAACGCGTATTTTGAATTTTAAAATTGATACACTCAGAGAAAAAAGTCGTATCAGTAACTATAAATTTGTAGTGAAATAGCGCCTCAACTATATACATATTATTAAATTCTAATAAGAATACTAGATTAAGTGAACTAAGAAAATATAGTACATTAACCATATAATCAATTTATAAATGGTTAATATTACTATATTTTCTTAGTACACTTAATTTACTTATTGTTGTTATTAAAGCTTTATAATACATAGTTACAAATTTATGTATGCATTTTTTATTTATTTTTGTCTTCCAAGTTTGAAACCAAAGGCTGCGCCTTTTATTGTAAGCTGAGTGGTTTCCCTCTTAGGAGAAACTGAACTCCGCTACATCCCTCTGGTGACAAAGCCGCGTACTACTCGTACTGAGCGACACTTTAAAAATTTTTGTCTGAACTAGAAAAATGTAATTGTTATATCTATTTGCATGAAGTCCAAGTAACTACTCAATGTAGTTGAGTCACTATTTCATTACTAATTAATAGTGCATACAATTTGTTACCGTGACTATATTTTTATAATATTCAGCACTACTTTAGTTTCTATTACTTTGTAAAACTAGTTACAGATACTTCAATTGCAAAAGTTGCCAAATTTATAGTTGCTAGAACTATTTCGTTTTCTCTCAGGGTAGGCCACACTACACATAGAAAAATATCATTCTATTGCTAAGAAAAGTGATTACTCAATTTACTTTCTTTTTTTTTAAATAATGGTTATCTTTAACAAAGAATGTTTTCTTGATAATAATCTTAAAATGCACTTCATAAATCTTACAAAAAAATTTTAATACATGTATTCAAAATAAGAATTTCTTTTTGAAGAATATTATAAAATTGATCGAAATTACTTTATATGACTAGTAAGCAAATCGAATTTGTTAATTCAACAATCTTGATCGAAGTATTAGATTTATACCAACTTTAAAATATATTTTGAATAAATTTGATGCTTGTAATAAACTTATGATAGATTTGCGGATACGAACTTTCTTAAAAATTTGAAATACATATTTGAAACAAGTAATTATTGCGTATATGTGTCGCTTCTCCAATCAATTTTATAATATAAAAAAAGTAAATTGTTTTGAGTAAGAATGCACTCTAAAAAATATCAGTGTGGATTTAATACTATACGGTGTCTATATAATTTTCACTATATTGGTGTTAATATTAACACACCGTGGATTTTTAATTCCACACCATGATGATGTTGATATAAACATCAGGGGTTTGAAATTCATATTACTGATGATATTAAATCCACATCGATATTTTTAGAATACGTAATAAAAGGATGACAAGATGACCTAATTCAATTAAACTTTGATATGAAATTAAGTTTAGAAACGTAGATACTCGTTTAGAAGCGCGTTTAAAATTCAAAATCGATAAGACACTAAAAGCGATTGGAATGTTGGATCTTTAAACGCAAGAATAAAAGCAAGACGAGGGCACTGACAAGTAGGATAGTAAAATTACATAATTCGTTTAACATTTGGTGTGAAAGTATAAATTTAAAAATTGGACTCGTTTAGAAACGTATATTTTAAAATTTAAAGTTGATAAGCCATTAGAAGCGATAGGAACGCATTTAAGCATTAAATTTAAGAACGAGGGTAGAATACATTCAAAGAAAATGATAATAATTTGTGAGAGGAACGATAAATGTTTTGTAAAAATGTAATAACTTAAAATTTGAAATTGGAAAAAAATTCATTAGAATAAACTTTACAAGAATAAACTAAACAAAAAAAAAACTGTATTTGCGAAGGAATTTGCGCATTAGTAATCGTAAAAATAAGCTATCGCTTAAGATATCATTATGCATTGTGCACGTACAATGCACATAACAATCCAAAAAACAACAATTTAGCTTTAATAAGAATATTAACATGCAAGCTCCCTCGAAACATTTTACGAAAAATTTACAAATTATTCTAGATCGCAATTGAAAGTAATAAAAAAATTTAATAACGATTTAGAAGCTGCGTCAAAAATTATTTTACTAAACAAAAGAAGTGCTTTTACATGTGCTTTAATGAAAATGTAATTAAGAAATAATGATAAAAATCTCAAATCCATTATAAAAGTTTTAATTATTCAATGATTTATGTAAAATTTTATCGCAATGTAGAGATTAATTATTGTTGTGTGTAAATAAACTATATTATTTCATCCTAATTATTTACAAATCATAAATCATTTTGAATGTTTAAAGTACTTACACAAAACAATTGAGATTTTTGTCACTATTATAACAATAAAAATAATAAAAAAACAAAGTAAATAAATTAGACAAGTATATTGTTAAATAAAAATATGATGTTATTCATACAACTTTGATTTATTTAAATATTAACGCATTGTATTTGTGAAAATGTGCGTAATACAGCCTCTCTTAAATACATTTTGACGTCAAATGTTTAAATATTCAGAGTCCCTCTGTCGTTTTTTACGTGTTTTTGTTACATACATATGTGAGAGACTTGCTCCCACGAGATTTTCTCACACGAATTCCTCCAAATCTCTCGCAAGACACGGCATAATAGGTGAATGTTACCAGCCACGACGATAACGATCGCAAAAAGTTGTGAAAATTATTCCTGCTTACGCATTACTTAGGATACATCCGTGATTATCGAACAGCGATACGCACGGTTCTACCTCGAGTAGCAAAAAAAAAACGCTCGCGTAAAAACATAACCTTATTCCGGATTCACGCCATTCACGGAGTCGCAGTCGTCTATTACGCCTTATCCGAGGATTTCGCTCTTGCGATGGGACGGGATTCGTGACGAGAGGTGTCCTTACCTTCCTCGTGACTCCTCCTTTTGATCCGATCGGCTCGCTTTGACTGGGCTTTGACAAGGCGATTGACGCGGGACTCCCGCGGGGAGTCCGTTGGATGCCTGAGCGGTCGTCGGCCACCTCGTCCTTATTTCTTTTTATTTAGTCGTTGATTCGCCGTCGACGGTCCCGCCAGGCTACGCGTCGTCCGCACCACATCTCATCGGTCGAGCCACAGCGCGGTGCCACCTTCTCTCGAACAATCAAAGGACATGAGAACCCGCAAGTCCCGACGTAAACGACACTCGCGCGCTTACACAGCTTTCAATGTAAACGTACGTACAACGCGACACTGCCGTCAGGCGTACACCAGCGTACACTACTTGCGTGCGACAACGTTCTAAGGCCAGCGAGACAACAAGACTCGCTTTTGTTTACTCGCGACGGCCCCTGATGGCCCCCTGTCGGCCTGTCACCGGAGAAGAGAGAGAGAGAGAGAGAGAGAGAGAGAGAATGTCTTCCCCCTCCCTCCCCCCCACACACACCACACACACGAGAGAGAAGGTACACAACAGGTAGACGATAGTTCGACCCTCCGTAGTTTCGAGCCAGTGACGGGATTACGGTGGTTTGATCTTCGTCAGGAGCGAAGTGATCCTTTGAGATTGTATTATAAAACCACCTTAATCTCGCCACAGATTACGGAAATTGAAGACTGCTGTCCTCCGAGAGTCTCTAAATTATCGCTGGCGATAATTTAGAATTGAATTATGTACGTTTATTTATATGTGGTTGATTGCATTTCGTATATAGTTTATTATTTTCGCATAATTGAGAAAGGCTTGAAAATAGAAGAACACCACATTGCCCTTTAAAATGTCGTTAAAAGTTTAGAATTCAGGGAAGTTCTCTGAAAAGATATTAAATGATATTGTCCGTATTAAGCGAAAAAAGTTTAAGAAATGATCGCCGTTTTTGCAAAGATTCTTGGTGATCACTTAATTCGTTTTTTGTTATTTATTATTAGTACAGTTTCAAGAGATTTTTCTTATATATTATATAGTACTATTACATCATTGCATGACGATTTTATCGTTGACAATTAAAAATTAATTATTGTAGTTAGTCATTATAGTATAAAAGAATAATATCACTGAACATTATTGACGAGGAAGTTATAATAACAATCGTTTATAATAACGAAGATCGATCATATAAAAAATTTATTTTTATGTACACATTTCATATTTTTGAGATTTTAAAATATAGTTTAAAATTAGTAACATTGTAAATTATTAAATAGTATAATTATTTAAAAATATACACATACGTAAGTAGATAGGAAATAAAATTAATCATATCTTTAAATGCGTCACGCTGCGCCATCTTGCGACAGAAGATCAAATCATCATGCTTGTTGTGCATTGTTTGAATATATGGAATTCTTATTAAAATATAGAGAGATAATATTGAAATTCCTTTTTTGGAAGTTTGCATATAATAAAACCGCCTAGCAATATTTTTCTTAAGAAAAGTTTTTTTTCTTATATAATATCTTTTCTTTGTATGTGAGAAAAATTAAGAGCAAAATTAAAAATTAAAAAAGATTAAGAGGATAATTTTTGCATTTTTACAAAAAGTGAAGGTGGAAGAAATATAAAAAAATATTCATTAGATTGATGGGACAATCGACAAGGGTATTGAAGGGATGGTCGAAGAATTCTCTATAGTTTGTAATACGACGATGGTGCAACAATACTCTTCTTCTTTAAGTACCATACGCTATTTTAGCACGTATAAGGCGTCTCCCTCTCATATATCCGTGCACTGATCGTACACACGTGTATATGGGGATCTTCACCCCTGTGAAGCTTCTTCAAACTTCTTTTGCTCTTTATCTACGAATACAAACATATATAAATTATCATTTATCCTACGTCATTTGAGCTAAGTTGTTCCACCTTTCGATTTTTTTTTTAAACTTCAACTCTCTTACTCTTATACTTTTACTCTCTTATTTATCCATTAGATAAATTATCATAGTTTATCCGAAGATGGAACAACTGACCCTTAAAGGGATATTCGCTTGTTTCAGATTTAAAAAAACGGATTTTTTTCTCATATTTTATTTTTCAATATTTGTAGAATATTTTCTCAAAAGAATTTTTGAAATATTTCTAATATTAGCTTAAATTACAATGGTTGAAGCCAATTGTAAATAAAAAGGTGACTTGATGTTACAGTATAATAGGATCTTTTTAGGCAATTCCCTTTTAAAAAAGCGATTTTTTGGAAACAATATTATAATAAAAAGAAGACTCAAGTTTGTTTCATAAATAGTGATATAATAGTTATAGTGATATAAAATTTAAAACATTTTCGTGTTTAGGATTTAAAATTATTTTGGAATTATAAAGTTATTTTGGAATTATAAAGTATGTTAATTTGTTTAAAATAATTTAAAATTATTTTGGAATTATAAAGTATGTTAATTTGTACTCATTCTTGATAAAAAAGATAAATAAGTCTTAAAATAGAATTGGAATGCCATTTATTTATATGCAAAAGGAATTAGAATAGATCGTTTGGAGAAGCGTACCTTTAATATGATGAAAATGGTAAGAATAATTTGAAGTTTAGAAGAATTGCTGAAACGGGAGTTTTATGAGCAAAAAGAATTGTTATTGGCCCAGAAATCGCAGATTAGAAATAAATAGAAATAAATAAATTTAACCTACCATAAATTTTTGTGGAAATTATATATTAAATTTTTCTCTATTTTTTATAACAATTTAAGTTAAAAAATGTAGTCGAAAAATTGAAACTTTTGTTCAATTAGTCACTATTTTTATTTATATAAATTTATTTTAACAGGGAATTTTAATAGTGGCCATAGAAACATATTTTTTGATTATAAAATTTTTAGGTTTCTTACGTCAGATGACTAGGGATGACGATAATCATCTATCCCAGCTGCAGTATTGAATTCCGCCTACTGTGTGAGTTTTTAATTTTTTGGTACTAATAAGATATCTAAATTTACAATATGATAAAAGTATAATAAAAACAAAAAATCTCGAAGCTGCAAATACGTCTTTTAAGAAAAAAAAAATTGTTTACCGTGTTCTTCTGAGTCTTAGGTAAATTATTCCCTTAGAATATTATAAATTTACATAGTTAAATACAATAAAAGATAATGTAAATGAATCCATCATTTGTCAAACAATTTCAAATATAATTAATGCAATGTATTTCCTAAAAAATAAATATGTTAATTCAAATACTGAGATTTTAGGCAGTTTTTAATTTTATTTATCAAAAGTATTCTCTATATTCGCTGTTTCTCCAGTAATGTCCTTAGTTTGCATCCTTTTTCATTACATATTTTTCGTAATGCACCCTTTTTGATAAAACCATTGTTAATTTGTTAAATATCACAACGAGTGAATGATATAAGATAATTTATTTATAATATATTTATATTAATACTGAAACTTTATAGCAATACTGAAACTATAGCAACAAGCCTGACAATGAGTAATTGCAAGCCTATTCTAAAAGCATATTTAATTTGCATTTTAATCTAATATCAATTTGTACTTAAAAAAAAAACACTAATTTTTTAACAGCATGAACATATATTTTTGTGCTGTTTATATATTTTTTTTATCTTTGTTGCAGTTAATGGCAGGAATAAAGAACCATCTAAAGGTGTTACGCTGTTAGAATAATGGAATTAATTTTATTGATAAACCACGTCGGAGT